>NW_027637990.1:5000-138563 GCF_951216825.1 Electrona antarctica | reverse complement strand
TATAGCCTTTCGCTTTTGCGTGATTTTCACCTTTTTTTCAAATCCTCCGAAATCGTGAAAAACGACATACTATAGTATGCCCTCCGACACCATGGACTATAGCCTTTCGCTTTTGCGTGATTTTCACCTTTTTTTTTAAATCCTCCGAAATCGTGAAAAACCACATACTATAGTATGCCCTCCGACACCATGGACTATAGCCTTTCGCTTTTGCGTGATTTTCACCTTTTTTTTCAAATCCTCCGAAATCGTGAAAAACGACATACTATAGTATGCCCTCCGACACCATGGACTATAGCCTTTCGCTTTTGCGTGATTTTCACCTTTTTTTCAAATCCTCCGAAATCGTGAAAAACGACATACTATAGTATGCCCTCCCGACACCATGGACTATAGCCTTTCGCTTTTGCGTGATTTTCACCTTTTTTTCAAATCCTCCGAAATCGTGAAAAACGACATACTATAGTATGCCCTCCGACACCATGGACTATAGCCCTTTTGCTTTCGCGTGATTTTCACCTTTTTTTTAAATCCTCCGAAATCGTGAAAAACGACATACTATAGTATGCTCTCCGACACCATGGACTATAGCCTTTCGCTTTTGCGTGATTTTCACCTTTTTTTCAAATCCTCCGAAATCGTGAAAAACGACATACTATAGTATGCCCTCCGACACCATGGACTATAGCCTTTCGCTTTTGCGTGATTTTCACCTTTTTTTCAAATCCTCCGAAATCGTGAAAAACGACATACTATAGTATGCCCTCCGACACCATGGACTATAGCCTTTCGCTTTTGCGTGATTTTCACCTTTTTTTTAAATCCTCCGAAATCGTGAAAAACGACATATTATAGTATGCCCTCCGACACCATGGACTATAGCCTTTCGCTTTTGCGTGATTTTCACCTTTTTTTCAAATCCTCCGAAATCGTGAAAAACGACATACTATAGTATGCCCTCCGACACCATGGACTATAGCCTTTCGCTTTTGCGTGATTTTCACCTTTTTTTTAATCCTCCGAAATCGTGAAAAACGACATACTATAGTATGCCCTCCGACACGCCTTTCGCTTTTGCGTGATTTTCACCTTTTTTTTTAAATCCTCCGAAATCGTGAAAAACTACATACTAGTATGCGGTCCGAGACCATGGACTATAGCCTTTCGCTTTTGCGTGATTTTCACCTTTTTTTTAAAATCCTCCGAAATCGTGAAAAACGACATACTATAGTATGCCCTCCGACACCATGGACTATAGCCTTTCGCTTTTGCGTGATTTACACCTTTTTTTCAAATCCTCCGAAATCGTGAAAAAACGACATACTATAGTATGCCCTCCGACACCATGGACTATAGCCTTTCGCTTTTGCGTGATTTTCACCTTTTTTTTAAATCCTCCGAAATCGTGAAAAACGACATACTATAGTATGCCTCCGACACCATGGACTATAGCCTTTCGCTTTTGCGTGATTTTCACCTTTTTTTTTTAAATCCTCCGAAATCGTGAAAAACGACATACTATAGTATGCCCTCCGACACCATGGACTATAGCCTTTCGCTTTTGCGTGATTTTCACCTTTTTTTTTAAATCCTCCGAAATCGTGAAAAACGACATACTATAGTATGCCCTCCGACACCATGGACTATAGCCTTTCGCTTTTGCGTGATTTTCACCTTTTTTTCAAATCCTCCGAAATCGTGAAAAACGACATACTATAGTATGCCCTCCGACACCATGGACTATAGCCTTTCGCTTTTGCGTGATTTTCACCTTTTTTTTTAATCCTCCGAAATCGTGAAAAACGACATACTATAGTATGCCCTCCGACACCATGGACTATAGCCTTTCGCTTTTGCGTGATTTTCACCTTTTTTTTAAAATCCTCCGAAATCGTGAAAAACGACATACTATAGTATGCCCTCCGACACCATGGACTATAGCCTTTCGCTTTTGCGTGATTTTCACCTTTTTTTCAAATCCTCCGAAATCGTGAAAAACGACATACTATAGTATGCCCCTCCGACACCATGGACTATAGCCTTTCGCTTTTGCGTGATTTTCACCTTTTTTTTTAATCCTCCGAAATCGTGAAAAACGACATACTATATAGTATGCCCCCTGACACCATGGACTATAGCCTTTTGCTTTTGCGTGATTTTCACCTTTTTTTTTAAATCCTCCGAAATCGTTAAAAACGACATACTATAGTATGCTCTCCGACACCATGGACTATAGCCTTTCGCTTTTGCGTGATTTTCACCTTTTTTTCAAATCCTCCGAAATCGTGAAAAACGACATACTATAGTATGCCCTCCGACACCATGGACTATAGCCTTTCCCTTTTGCGTGATTTTCACCTTTTTTTTTAATCCTCCGAAATCGTGAAAAACGACATACTATAGTATGCCCTCCGACACGCCTTTCGCTTTTGCGTGATTTTCACCTTTTTTTTTAAATCCTCCGAAATCGTGAAAAACGACATACTAGTATGCGGTCCGAGACCATGGACTATAGCCTTTCGCTTTTGCGTGATTTTCACCTTTTTTTTAAATCCTCCGAAATCGTGAAAAACGACATACTATAGTATGCCCTCCGACACCATGGACTATAGCCTTTCGCTTTTGCGTGATTTTCACCTTTTTTTTTAATCCTCCGAAATCGTGAAAACGACATACTATAGTATGCCCTCCGACACCATGGACTATAGCCTTTCGCTTTTGCGTGATTTTCACCTTTTTTTTTAAATCCTCCGAAATCGTGAAAAACGACATACTATAGTATGCCCTCCGACACCATGGACTATAGCCTTTCGCTTTTGCGTGATTTTCACCTTTTTTTCAAATCCTCCGAAATCGTGAAAAACGACATACTATAGTATGCCCTCCGACACCATGGACTATAGCCTTTCGCTTTTGCGTGATTTTCACCTTTTTTTTAATCCTCCGAAATCGTGAAAAAACGACATACTATATAGTATGCCCCCTGACACCATGGACTATAGCCTTTTGCTTTTGCGTGATTTTCACCTTTTTTTTAAATCCTCCGAAATCGTTAAAAACGACATACTATAGTATGCTCTCCGACACCATGGACTATAGCCTTTCGCTTTTGCGTGATTTTCACCTTTTTTTCAAATCCTCCGAAATCGTGAAAAACGACATACTATAGTATGCCCTCCGACACCATGGACTATAGCCTTTCCCTTTTGCGTGATTTTCACCTTTTTTTTTAATCCTCCGAAATCGTGAAAAACGACATACTATAGTATGCCCTCCGACACGCCTTTCGCTTTTGCGTGATTTTCACCTTTTTTTTTAAATCCTCCGAAATCGTGAAAAACGACATACTAGTATGCGGTCCGAGACCATGGACTATAGCCTTTCGCTTTTGCGTGATTTTCACCTTTTTTTTTAAATCCTCCGAAATCGTGAAAAACGACATACTATAGTATGCCCTCCGACACCATGGACTATAGCCTTTCGCTTTTGCGTGATTTTCACCTTTTTTTCAAATCCTCCGAAATCGTGAAAAACGACATACTATAGTATGCCCTCCGACACCATGGACTATAGCCTTTCGCTTTTGCGTGATTTTCACCTTTTTTTTTAATCCTCCGAAATCGTGAAAAACGACATACTATAGTATGCCCTCCGACACCATGGACTATAGCCTTTTGCTTTCGCGTGATTTTCACCTTTTTTTTAAATCCTCCGAAATCGTTAAAAACGACATACTATAGTATGCTCTCCGACACCATGGACTATAGCCTTTCGCTTTTGCGTGATTTTCACCTTTTTTTCAAATCCTCCGAAATCGTGAAAAACGACATACTATAGTATGCCCTCCGACACCATGGACTATAGCCTTTCGCTTTTGCGTGATTTTCACCTTTTTTTTAAATCCTCCAAAATCGTGAAAAACCACATACTATAGTATGCCCTCCGACACCATGGACTATAGCCTTTCGCTTTTGCGTGATTTTCACCTTTTTTTCAAATCCTCCGAAATCGTGAAAAACGACATACTATAGTATGCCCTCCGACACCATGGACTATAGCCTTTCGCTTTTGCGTGATTTTCACCTTTTTTTCAAATCCTCCGAAATCGTGAAAAACGACATACTATAGTATGCCCTCCGACACCATGGACTATAGCCTTTCGCTTTTGCGTGATTTTCACCTTTTTTTCAAATCCTCCGAAATCGTGAAAAACGACATACTATAGTATGCCCTCCGACACCATGGACTATAGCCTTTTGCTTTCGCGTGATTTTCACCTTTTTTTTAATCCTCCGAAATCGTGAAAAACGACATACTATAGTATGCTCTCCGACACCATGGACTATAGCCTTTCGCTTTTGCGTGATTTTCACCTTTTTTTCAAATCCTCCGAAATCGTGAAAAACGACATACTATAGTATGCCCTCCGACACCATGGACTATAGCCTTTCGCTTTTGCGTGATTTTCACCTTTTTTTCAAATCCTCCGAAATCGTGAAAAACGACATACTATAGTATGCCCTCCGACACCATGGACTATAGCCTTTCGCTTTTGCGTGATTTTCACCTTTTTTTTTAAATCCTCCGAAATCGTGAAAAACGACATATTATAGTATGCCCTCCGACACCATGGACTATAGCCTTTCGCTTTTGCGTGATTTTCACCTTTTTTTCAAATCCTCCGAAATCGTGAAAAACGACATACTATAGTATGCCCTCCGACACCATGGACTATAGCCTTTCGCTTTTGCGTGATTTTCACCTTTTTTTTTAATCCTCCGAAATCGTGAAAAACGACATACTATAGTATGCCCTCCGACACGCCTTTCGCTTTTGCGTGATTTTCACCTTTTTTTTTAAATCCTCCGAAATCGTGAAAAACTACATACTAGTATGCGGTCCGAGACCATGGACTATAGCCTTTCGCTTTTGCGTGATTTTCACCTTTTTTTTTAAATCCTCCGAAATCGTGAAAAACGACATACTATAGTATGCCTCCGACACCATGGACTATAGCCTTTCGCTTTTGCGTGATTTACACCTTTTTTTCAAATCCTCCGAAATCGTGAAAAACGACATACTATAGTATGCCCTCCGACACCATGGACTATAGCCTTTCGCTTTTGCCTGATTTTCACCTTTTTTTTTAATCCTCCGAAATCGTGAAAAACGACATACTATAGTATGCCCTCCGACACCATGGACTATAGCCTTTTGCTTTCGCGTGATTTTCACCTTTTTTTTAAATCCTCCGAAATCGTTAAAAACGACATACTATAGTATGCCCTCCGACACCATGGACTATAGCCTTTCGCTTTTGCGTGATTTTCACCTTTTTTTTTAATCCTCCGAAATCGTGAAAAACGACATACTATATAGTATGCCCCCTGACACCATGGACTATAGCCTTTTGCTTTTGCGTGATTTTCACCTTTTTTTTTAAATCCTCCGAAATCGTTAAAAACGACATACTATAGTATGCTCTCCGACACCATGGACTATAGCCTTTCGCTTTTGCGTGATTTTCACCTTTTTTTCAAATCCTCCGAAATCGTGAAAAACGACATACTATAGTATGCCCTCCGACACCATGGACTATAGCCTTTCCCTTTTGCGTGATTTTCACCTTTTTTTTTAATCCTCCGAAATCGTGAAAAACGACATACTATAGTATGCCCTCCGACACGCCTTTCGCTTTTGCGTGATTTTCACCTTTTTTTTAAATCCTCCGAAATCGTGAAAAACGACATACTAGTATGCGGTCCGAGACCATGGACTATAGCCTTTCGCTTTTGCGTGATTTTCACCTTTTTTTTAAATCCTCCGAAATCGTGAAAAACGACATACTATAGTATGCCCTCCGACACCATGGACTATAGCCTTTCGCTTTTGCGTGATTTTCACCTTTTTTTTTAATCCTCCGAAATCGTGAAAAACGACATACTATAGTATGCCCTCCGACACCATGGACTATAGCCTTTCGCTTTTGCGTGATTTTCACCTTTTTTTTTAAAATCCTCCGAAATCGTGAAAAACGACATACTATAGTATGCCCTCCGACACCATGGACTATAGCCTTTCGCTTTTGCGTGATTTTCACCTTTTTTTCAAATCCTCCGAAATCGTGAAAAACGACATACTATAGTATGCCCTCCGACACCATGGACTATAGCCTTTCGCTTTTGCGTGATTTTCACCTTTTTTTTTAATCCTCCGAAATCGTGAAAAACGACATACTATATAGTATGCCCCCTGACACCATGGACTATAGCCTTTTGCTTTTGCGTGATTTTCACCTTTTTTTTTAAATCCTCCGAAATCGTTAAAAACGACATACTATAGTATGCTCTCCGACACCATGGACTATAGCCTTTCGCTTTTGCGTGATTTTCACCTTTTTTTCAAATCCTCCGAAATCGTGAAAAACGACATACTATAGTATGCCCTCCGACACCATGGACTATAGCCTTTCCCTTTTGCGTGATTTTCACCTTTTTTTTTAATCCTCCGAAATCGTGAAAAACGACATACTATAGTATGCCCTCCGACACGCCTTTCGCTTTTGCGTGATTTTCACCTTTTTTTTTTTAAATCCTCCGAAATCGTGAAAAACGACATACTAGTATGCGGTCCGAGACCATGGACTATAGCCTTTCGCTTTTGCGTGATTTTCACCTTTTTTTTTAAATCCTCCGAAATCGTGAAAAACGACATACTATAGTATGCCCTCCGACACCATGGACTATAGCCTTTCGCTTTTGCGTGATTTTCACCTTTTTTTCAAATCCTCCGAAATCGTGAAAAACGACATACTATAGTATGCCCTCCGACACCATGGACTATAGCCTTTCGCTTTTGCGTGATTTTCACCTTTTTTTTTAATCCTCCGAAATCGTGAAAAACGACATACTATAGTATGCCCTCCGACACCATGGACTATAGCCTTTTGCTTTCGCGTGATTTTCACCTTTTTTTTAAATCCTCCGAAATCGTTAAAAACGACATACTATAGTATGCTCTCCGACACCATGGACTATAGCCTTTCGCTTTTGCGTGATTTTCACCTTTTTTTCAAATCCTCCGAAATCGTGAAAAACGACATACTATAGTATGCCCTCCGACACCATGGACTATAGCCTTTCGCTTTTGCGTGATTTTCACCTTTTTTTTTAAATCCTCCAAAATCGTGAAAAACCACATACTATAGTATGCCCTCCGACACCATGGACTATAGCCTTTCGCTTTTGCGTGATTTTCACCTTTTTTTCAAATCCTCCGAAATCGTGAAAAACGACATACTATAGTATGCCCTCCGACACCATGGACTATAGCCTTTCGCTTTTGCGTGATTTTCACCTTTTTTTCAAATCCTCCGAAATCGTGAAAAACGACATACTATAGTATGCCCTCCGACACCATGGACTATAGCCTTTCGCTTTTGCGTGATTTTCACCTTTTTTTCAAATCCTCCGAAATCGTGAAAAACGACATACTATAGTATGCCCTCCGACACCATGGACTATAGCCTTTTGCTTTCGCGTGATTTTCACCTTTTTTTTAAATCCTCCGAAATCGTGAAAAACGACATACTATAGTATGCTCTCCGACACCATGGACTATAGCCTTTCGCTTTTGCGTGATTTTCACCTTTTTTTCAAATCCTCCGAAATCGTGAAAAACGACATACTATAGTATGCCCTCCGACACCATGGACTATAGCCTTTCGCTTTTGCGTGATTTTCACCTTTTTTTCAAATCCTCCGAAATCGTGAAAAACGACATACTATAGTATGCCCTCCGACACCATGGACTATAGCCTTTCGCTTTTGCGTGATTTTCACCTTTTTTTTTAAATCCTCCGAAATCGTGAAAAACGACATATTATAGTATGCCCTCCGACACCATGGACTATAGCCTTTCGCTTTTGCGTGATTTTCACCTTTTTTTCAAATCCTCCGAAATCGTGAAAAACGACATACTATAGTATGCCCTCCGACACCATGGACTATAGCCTTTCGCTTTTGCGTGATTTTCACCTTTTTTTTTAATCCTCCGAAATCGTGAAAAACGACATACTATAGTATGCCCTCCGACACGCCTTTCGCTTTTGCGTGATTTTCACCTTTTTTTTTTAAATCCTCCGAAATCGTGAAAAACTACATACTAGTATGCGGTCCGAGACCATGGACTATAGCCTTTCGCTTTTGCGTGATTTTCACCTTTTTTTTTAAAATCCTCCGAAATCGTGAAAAACGACATACTATAGTATGCCTCCGACACCATGGACTATAGCCTTTCGCTTTTGCGTGATTTACACCTTTTTTTCAAATCCTCCGAAATCGTGAAAAACGACATACTATAGTATGCCCTCCGACACCATGGACTATAGCCTTTCGCTTTTGCCTGATTTTCACCTTTTTTTTTAATCCTCCGAAATCGTGAAAAACGACATACTATAGTATGCCCTCCGACACCATGGACTATAGCCTTTTGCTTTCGCGTGATTTTCACCTTTTTTTTAAATCCTCCGAAATCGTTAAAAACGACATACTATAGTATGCCCTCCGACACCATGGACTATAGCCTTTCGCTTTTGCGTGATTTTCACCTTTTTTTTTAAATCCTCCGAAATCGTGAAAAACGACATACTATAGTATGCCCTCCGACACCATGGACTATAGCCTTTCGCTTTTGCGTGATTTTCACCTTTTTTTCAAATCCTCCGAAATCGTGAAAAACGACATACTATAGTATGCCCTCCGACACCATGGACTATAGCCTTTCGCTTTTGCGTGATTTTCACCTTTTTTTTTAATCCTCCGAAATCGTGAAAAACGACATACTATAGTATGCCCTCCGACACCATGGACTATAGCCTTTTGCTTTCGCGTGATTTTCACCTTTTTTTTAAATCCTCCGAAATCGTTAAAAACGACATACTATAGTATGCTCTCCGACACCATGGACTATAGCCTTTCGCTTTTGCGTGATTTTCACCTTTTTTTTTTTAAATCCTCCGAAATCGTGAAAAACGACATACTATAGTATGCCCTCCGACACCATGGACTATAGCCTTTCGCTTTTGCGTGATTTTCACCTTTTTTTTTAATCCTCCGAAATCGTGAAAAACGACATACTATAGTATGCCCTCCGACACCATGGACTATAGCCTTTCGCTTTTGCGTGATTTTCACCTTTTTTTTTAAATCCTCCGAAATCGTGAAAAACGACATACTATAGTATGCCCTCCGACACCATGGACTATAGCCTTTCGCTTTTGCGTGATTTTCACCTTTTTTTCAAATCCTCCGAAATCGTGAAAAACGACATACTATAGTATGCCCTCCGACACCATGGACTATAGCCTTTCGCTTTTGCGTGATTTTCACCTTTTTTTTTAATCCTCCGAAATCGTGAAAAACGACATACTATAGTATGCCCTCCGACACGCCTTTCGCTTTTGCGTGATTTTCACCTTTTTTTTTTAAATCCTCCGAAATCGTGAAAAACGACATACTAGTATGCGGTCCGAGACCATGGACTATAGCCTTTCGCTTTTGCGTGATTTTCACCTTTTTTTTTAAATCCTCCGAAATCGTGAAAAACGACATACTATAGTATGCCCTCCGACACCATGGACTATAGCCTTTCGCTTTTGCGTGATTTTCACCTTTTTTTCAAATCCTCCGAAATCGTGAAAAACGACATACTATAGTATGCCCTCCGACACCATGGACTATAGCCTTTCGCTTTTGCGTGATTTTCACCTTTTTTTTTAATCCTCCGAAATCGTGAAAAACGACATACTATAGTATGCCCTCCGACACCATGGACTATAGCCTTTTGCTTTCGCGTGATTTTCACCTTTTTTTTAAATCCTCCGAAATCGTTAAAAACGACATACTATAGTATGCTCTCCGACACCATGGACTATAGCCTTTCGCTTTTGCGTGATTTTCACCTTTTTTTCAAATCCTCCGAAATCGTGAAAAACGACATACTATAGTATGCCCTCCGACACCATGGACTATAGCCTTTCGCTTTTGCGTGATTTTCACCTTTTTTTTTAAATCCTCCAAAATCGTGAAAAACCACATACTATAGTATGCCCTCCGACACCATGGACTATAGCCTTTCGCTTTTGCGTGATTTTCACCTTTTTTTCAAATCCTCCGAAATCGTGAAAAACGACATACTATAGTATGCCCTCCGACACCATGGACTATAGCCTTTCGCTTTTGCGTGATTTTCACCTTTTTTTCAAATCCTCCGAAATCGTGAAAAACGACATACTATAGTATGCCCTCCGACACCATGGACTATAGCCTTTCGCTTTTGCGTGATTTTCACCTTTTTTTCAAATCCTCCGAAATCGTGAAAAACGACATACTATAGTATGCCCTCCGACACCATGGACTATAGCCTTTTGCTTTCGCGTGATTTTCACCTTTTTTTTAAATCCTCCGAAATCGTGAAAAACGACATACTATAGTATGCTCTCCGACACCATGGACTATAGCCTTTCGCTTTTGCGTGATTTTCACCTTTTTTTCAAATCCTCCGAAATCGTGAAAAACGACATACTATAGTATGCCCTCCGACACCATGGACTATAGCCTTTCGCTTTTGCGTGATTTTCACCTTTTTTTCAAATCCTCCGAAATCGTGAAAAACGACATACTATAGTATGCCCTCCGACACCATGGACTATAGCCTTTCGCTTTTGCGTGATTTTCACCTTTTTTTTTAAATCCTCCGAAATCGTGAAAAACGACATATTATAGTATGCCCTCCGACACCATGGACTATAGCCTTTCGCTTTTGCGTGATTTTCACCTTTTTTTCAAATCCTCCGAAATCGTGAAAAACGACATACTATAGTATGCCCTCCGACACCATGGACTATAGCCTTTCGCTTTTGCGTGATTTTCACCTTTTTTTTTAATCCTCCGAAATCGTGAAAAACGACATACTATAGTATGCCCTCCGACACGCCTTTCGCTTTTGCGTGATTTTCACCTTTTTTTTTTAAATCCTCCGAAATCGTGAAAAACTACATACTAGTATGCGGTCCGAGACCATGGACTATAGCCTTTCGCTTTTGCGTGATTTTCACCTTTTTTTTTAAAATCCTCCGAAATCGTGAAAAACGACATACTATAGTATGCCTCCGACACCATGGACTATAGCCTTTCGCTTTTGCGTGATTTACACCTTTTTTTCAAATCCTCCGAAATCGTGAAAAACGACATACTATAGTATGCCCTCCGACACCATGGACTATAGCCTTTCGCTTTTGCCTGATTTTCACCTTTTTTTTTAATCCTCCGAAATCGTGAAAAACGACATACTATAGTATGCCCTCCGACACCATGGACTATAGCCTTTTGCTTTCGCGTGATTTTCACCTTTTTTTTTAAATCCTCCGAAATCGTTAAAAACGACATACTATAGTATGCCCTCCGACACCATGGACTATAGCCTTTCGCTTTTGCGTGATTTTCACCTTTTTTTTTAAATCCTCCGAAATCGTGAAAAACGACATACTATAGTATGCCCTCCGACACCATGGACTATAGCCTTTCGCTTTTGCGTGATTTTCACCTTTTTTTCAAATCCTCCGAAATCGTGAAAAACGACATACTATAGTATGCCCTCCGACACCATGGACTATAGCCTTTCGCTTTTGCGTGATTTTCACCTTTTTTTTTAATCCTCCGAAATCGTGAAAAACGACATACTATAGTATGCCCTCCGACACCATGGACTATAGCCTTTTGCTTTCGCGTGATTTTCACCTTTTTTTTAAATCCTCCGAAATCGTTAAAAACGACATACTATAGTATGCTCTCCGACACCATGGACTATAGCCTTTCGCTTTTGCGTGATTTTCACCTTTTTTTTTTTAAATCCTCCGAAATCGTGAAAAACGACATACTATAGTATGCCCTCCGACACCATGGACTATAGCCTTTCGCTTTTGCGTGATTTTCACCTTTTTTTTTAATCCTCCGAAATCGTGAAAAACGACATACTATAGTATGCCCTCCGACACCATGGACTATAGCCTTTCGCTTTTGCGTGATTTTCACCTTTTTTTTTTAAATCCTCCGAAATCGTGAAAAACGACATACTATAGTATGCCCTCCGACACCATGGACTATAGCCTTTCGCTTTTGCGTGATTTTCACCTTTTTTTCAAATCCTCCGAAATCGTGAAAAACGACATACTATAGTATGCCCTCCGACACCATGGACTATAGCCTTTCGCTTTTGCGTGATTTTCACCTTTTTTTTTAATCCTCCGAAATCGTGAAAAACGACATACTATAGTATGCCCTCCGACACCATGGACTATAGCCTTTTGCTTTTGCGTGATTTTCACCTTTTTTTTTAAATCCTCCGAAATCGTTAAAAACGACATACTATAGTATGCTCTCCGACACCATGGACTATAGCCTTTCGCTTTTGCGTGATTTTCACCTTTTTTTCAAATCCTCCGAAATCGTGAAAAACGACATACAATAGTATGCCCTCCGACACCATGGACGATAGCCTTTCGCTTTTGCGTGATTTTCACCTTTTTTTTTAAATCCTCCGAAATCGTGAAAAACGACATACTATAGTATGCCCTCCGACACCATGGACTATAGCCTTTCGCTTTTGCGTGATTTTCACCTTTTTTTCAAATCCTCCGAAATCGTGAAAAACGACATACTATAGTATGCCCTCCGACACCATGGACTATAGCCTTTCGCTTTTGCGTGATTTTCACCTTTTTTTTTAATCCTCCGAAATCGTGAAAAACGACATACTATAGTATGCCCTCCGACACCATGGACTATAGCCTTTCGCTTTTGCGTGATTTTCACCTTTTTTTTTTAAAATCCTCCGAAATCGTGAAAAACGACATACTATAGTATGCCCTCCGACACCATGGACTATAGCCTTTCGCTTTTGCGTGATTTTCACCTTTTTTTCAAATCCTCCGAAATCGTGAAAAACGACATACTATAGTATGCCCTCCGACACCATGGACTATAGCCTTTCGCTTTTGCGTGATTTTCACCTTTTTTTTAATCCTCCGAAATCGTGAAAAACGACATACTATATAGTATGCCCCCTGACACCATGGACTATAGCCTTTTGCTTTTGCGTGATTTTCACCTTTTTTTTTAAATCCTCCGAAATCGTTAAAAACGACATACTATAGTATGCTCTCCGACACCATGGACTATAGCCTTTCGCTTTTGCGTGATTTTCACCTTTTTTTCAAATCCTCCGAAATCGTGAAAAACGACATACTATAGTATGCCCTCCGACACCATGGACTATAGCCTTTCCCTTTTGCGTGATTTTCACCTTTTTTTTTAATCCTCCGAAATCGTGAAAAACGACATACTATAGTATGCCCTCCGACACGCCTTTCGCTTTTGCGTGATTTTCACCTTTTTTTTTTAAATCCTCCGAAATCGTGAAAAACGACATACTAGTATGCGGTCCGAGACCATGGACTATAGCCTTTCGCTTTTGCGTGATTTTCACCTTTTTTTTTAAATCCTCCGAAATCGTGAAAAACGACATACTATAGTATGCCCTCCGACACCATGGACTATAGCCTTTCGCTTTTGCGTGATTTTCACCTTTTTTTCAAATCCTCCGAAATCGTGAAAAACGACATACTATAGTATGCCCTCCGACACCATGGACTATAGCCTTTCGCTTTTGCGTGATTTTCACCTTTTTTTTTAATCCTCCGAAATCGTGAAAAACGACATACTATAGTATGCCCTCCGACACCATGGACTATAGCCTTTTGCTTTCGCGTGATTTTCACCTTTTTTTTAAATCCTCCGAAATCGTTAAAAACGACATACTATAGTATGCTCTCCGACACCATGGACTATAGCCTTTCGCTTTTGCGTGATTTTCACCTTTTTTTCAAATCCTCCGAAATCGTGAAAAACGACATACTATAGTATGCCCTCCGACACCATGGACTATAGCCTTTCGCTTTTGCGTGATTTTCACCTTTTTTTTTTAAATCCTCCAAAATCGTGAAAAACCACATACTATAGTATGCCCTCCGACACCATGGACTATAGCCTTTCGCTTTTGCGTGATTTTCACCTTTTTTTTTTAAATCCTCCGAAATCGTGAAAAACGACATACTATAGTATGCCCTCCGACACCATGGACTATAGCCTTTCGCTTTTGCGTGATTTTCACCTTTTTTTTTAATCCTCCGAAATCGTGAAAAACGACATACTATAGTATGCCCTCCGACACCATGGACTATAGCCTTTCGCTTTTGCGTGATTTTCACCTTTTTTTTTAAATCCTCCGAAATCGTGAAAAACGACATACTATAGTATGCCCTCCGACACCATGGACTATAGCCTTTCGCTTTTGCGTGATTTTCACCTTTTTTTCAAATCCTCCGAAATCGTGAAAAACGACATACTATAGTATGCCCTCCGACACCATGGACTATAGCCTTTCGCTTTTGCGTGATTTTCACCTTTTTTTTTAATCCTCCGAAATCGTGAAAAACGACATACTATAGTATGCCCTCCGACACCATGGACTATAGCCTTTCGCTTTTGCGTGATTTTCACCTTTTTTTTTAAAATCCTCCGAAATCGTGAAAAACGACATACTATAGTATGCCCTCCGACACCATGGACTATAGCCTTTCGCTTTTGCGTGATTTTCACCTTTTTTTCAAATCCTCCGAAATCGTGAAAAACGACATACTATAGTATGCCCTCCGACACCATGGACTATAGCCTTTCGCTTTTGCGTGATTTTCACCTTTTTTTTTAATCCTCCGAAATCGTGAAAAACGACATACTATATAGTATGCCCCCTGACACCATGGACTATAGCCTTTTGCTTTTGCGTGATTTTCACCTTTTTTTTTAAATCCTCCGAAATCGTTAAAAACGACATACTATAGTATGCTCTCCGACACCATGGACTATAGCCTTTCGCTTTTGCGTGATTTTCACCTTTTTTTCAAATCCTCCGAAATCGTGAAAAACGACATACTATAGTATGCCCTCCGACACCATGGACTATAGCCTTTCCCTTTTGCGTGATTTTCACCTTTTTTTTTAATCCTCCGAAATCGTGAAAAACGACATACTATAGTATGCCCTCCGACACGCCTTTCGCTTTTGCGTGATTTTCACCTTTTTTTTAAATCCTCCGAAATCGTGAAAAACGACATACTAGTATGCGGTCCGAGACCATGGACTATAGCCTTTCGCTTTTGCGTGATTTTCACCTTTTTTTTAAATCCTCCGAAATCGTGAAAAACGACATACTATAGTATGCCCTCCGACACCATGGACTATAGCCTTTCGCTTTTGCGTGATTTTCACCTTTTTTTTTAATCCTCCGAAATCGTGAAAAACGACATACTATAGTATGCCCTCCGACACCATGGACTATAGCCTTTCGCTTTTGCGTGATTTTCACCTTTTTTTTTAAAATCCTCCGAAATCGTGAAAAACGACATACTATAGTATGCCCTCCGACACCATGGACTATAGCCTTTCGCTTTTGCGTGATTTTCACCTTTTTTTCAAATCCTCCGAAATCGTGAAAAACGACATACTATAGTATGCCCTCCGACACCATGGACTATAGCCTTTCGCTTTTGCGTGATTTTCACCTTTTTTTTTAATCCTCCGAAATCGTGAAAAACGACATACTATATAGTATGCCCCCTGACACCATGGACTATAGCCTTTTGCTTTTGCGTGATTTTCACCTTTTTTTTTAAATCCTCCGAAATCGTTAAAAACGACATACTATAGTATGCTCTCCGACACCATGGACTATAGCCTTTCGCTTTTGCGTGATTTTCACCTTTTTTTCAAATCCTCCGAAATCGTGAAAAACGACATACTATAGTATGCCCTCCGACACCATGGACTATAGCCTTTCCCTTTTGCGTGATTTTCACCTTTTTTTTTAATCCTCCGAAATCGTGAAAAACGACATACTATAGTATGCCCTCCGACACGCCTTTCGCTTTTGCGTGATTTTCACCTTTTTTTTTTAAATCCTCCGAAATCGTGAAAAACGACATACTAGTATGCGGTCCGAGACCATGGACTATAGCCTTTCGCTTTTGCGTGATTTTCACCTTTTTTTTTAAATCCTCCGAAATCGTGAAAAACGACATACTATAGTATGCCCTCCGACACCATGGACTATAGCCTTTCGCTTTTGCGTGATTTTCACCTTTTTTTCAAATCCTCCGAAATCGTGAAAAACGACATACTATAGTATGCCCTCCGACACCATGGACTATAGCCTTTCGCTTTTGCGTGATTTTCACCTTTTTTTTTAATCCTCCGAAATCGTGAAAAACGACATACTATAGTATGCCCTCCGACACCATGGACTATAGCCTTTTGCTTTCGCGTGATTTTCACCTTTTTTTTAAATCCTCCGAAATCGTTAAAAACGACATACTATAGTATGCTCTCCGACACCATGGACTATAGCCTTTCGCTTTTGCGTGATTTTCACCTTTTTTTCAAATCCTCCGAAATCGTGAAAAACGACATACTATAGTATGCCCTCCGACACCATGGACTATAGCCTTTCGCTTTTGCGTGATTTTCACCTTTTTTTTTAAATCCTCCAAAATCGTGAAAAACCACATACTATAGTATGCCCTCCGACACCATGGACTATAGCCTTTCGCTTTTGCGTGATTTTCACCTTTTTTTCAAATCCTCCGAAATCGTGAAAAACGACATACTATAGTATGCCCTCCGACACCATGGACTATAGCCTTTCGCTTTTGCGTGATTTTCACCTTTTTTTCAAATCCTCCGAAATCGTGAAAAACGACATACTATAGTATGCCCTCCGACACCATGGACTATAGCCTTTCGCTTTTGCGTGATTTTCACCTTTTTTTCAAATCCTCCGAAATCGTGAAAAACGACATACTATAGTATGCCCTCCGACACCATGGACTATAGCCTTTTGCTTTCGCGTGATTTTCACCTTTTTTTTAAATCCTCCGAAATCGTGAAAAACGACATACTATAGTATGCTCTCCGACACCATGGACTATAGCCTTTCGCTTTTGCGTGATTTTCACCTTTTTTTCAAATCCTCCGAAATCGTGAAAAACGACATACTATAGTATGCCCTCCGACACCATGGACTATAGCCTTTCGCTTTTGCGTGATTTTCACCTTTTTTTCAAATCCTCCGAAATCGTGAAAAACGACATACTATAGTATGCCCTCCGACACCATGGACTATAGCCTTTCGCTTTTGCGTGATTTTCACCTTTTTTTTTAAATCCTCCGAAATCGTGAAAAACGACATATTATAGTATGCCCTCCGACACCATGGACTATAGCCTTTCGCTTTTGCGTGATTTTCACCTTTTTTTCAAATCCTCCGAAATCGTGAAAAACGACATACTATAGTATGCCCTCCGACACCATGGACTATAGCCTTTCGCTTTTGCGTGATTTTCACCTTTTTTTTTAATCCTCCGAAATCGTGAAAAACGACATACTATAGTATGCCCTCCGACACGCCTTTCGCTTTTGCGTGATTTTCACCTTTTTTTTTTAAATCCTCCGAAATCGTGAAAAACTACATACTAGTATGCGGTCCGAGACCATGGACTATAGCCTTTCGCTTTTGCGTGATTTTCACCTTTTTTTTTTAAATCCTCCGAAATCGTGAAAAACGACATACTATAGTATGCCTCCGACACCATGGACTATAGCCTTTCGCTTTTGCGTGATTTACACCTTTTTTTCAAATCCTCCGAAATCGTGAAAAACGACATACTATAGTATGCCCTCCGACACCATGGACTATAGCCTTTCGCTTTTGCCTGATTTTCACCTTTTTTTTTAATCCTCCGAAATCGTGAAAAACGACATACTATAGTATGCCCTCCGACACCATGGACTATAGCCTTTTGCTTTCGCGTGATTTTCACCTTTTTTTTAAATCCTCCGAAATCGTTAAAAACGACATACTATAGTATGCCCTCCGACACCATGGACTATAGCCTTTCGCTTTTGCGTGATTTTCACCTTTTTTTTTAATCCTCCGAAATCGTGAAAAACGACATACTATATAGTATGCCCCCTGACACCATGGACTATAGCCTTTTGCTTTTGCGTGATTTTCACCTTTTTTTTTAAATCCTCCGAAATCGTTAAAAACGACATACTATAGTATGCTCTCCGACACCATGGACTATAGCCTTTCGCTTTTGCGTGATTTTCACCTTTTTTTCAAATCCTCCGAAATCGTGAAAAACGACATACTATAGTATGCCCTCCGACACCATGGACTATAGCCTTTCCCTTTTGCGTGATTTTCACCTTTTTTTTTAATCCTCCGAAATCGTGAAAAACGACATACTATAGTATGCCCTCCGACACGCCTTTCGCTTTTGCGTGATTTTCACCTTTTTTTTAAATCCTCCGAAATCGTGAAAAACGACATACTAGTATGCGGTCCGAGACCATGGACTATAGCCTTTCGCTTTTGCGTGATTTTCACCTTTTTTTTAAATCCTCCGAAATCGTGAAAAACGACATACTATAGTATGCCCTCCGACACCATGGACTATAGCCTTTCGCTTTTGCGTGATTTTCACCTTTTTTTTTAATCCTCCGAAATCGTGAAAAACGACATACTATAGTATGCCCTCCGACACCATGGACTATAGCCTTTCGCTTTTGCGTGATTTTCACCTTTTTTTTTAAAATCCTCCGAAATCGTGAAAAACGACATACTATAGTATGCCCTCCGACACCATGGACTATAGCCTTTCGCTTTTGCGTGATTTTCACCTTTTTTTCAAATCCTCCGAAATCGTGAAAAACGACATACTATAGTATGCCCTCCGACACCATGGACTATAGCCTTTCGCTTTTGCGTGATTTTCACCTTTTTTTTTAATCCTCCGAAATCGTGAAAAACGACATACTATATAGTATGCCCCCTGACACCATGGACTATAGCCTTTTGCTTTTGCGTGATTTTCACCTTTTTTTTTAAATCCTCCGAAATCGTTAAAAACGACATACTATAGTATGCTCTCCGACACCATGGACTATAGCCTTTCGCTTTTGCGTGATTTTCACCTTTTTTTCAAATCCTCCGAAATCGTGAAAAACGACATACTATAGTATGCCCTCCGACACCATGGACTATAGCCTTTCCCTTTTGCGTGATTTTCACCTTTTTTTTTAATCCTCCGAAATCGTGAAAAACGACATACTATAGTATGCCCTCCGACACGCCTTTCGCTTTTGCGTGATTTTCACCTTTTTTTTTTTAAATCCTCCGAAATCGTGAAAAACGACATACTAGTATGCGGTCCGAGACCATGGATGTTACGAAACCCCTAGACCAAATAGTCTTGACGTGTCTAGAGGCTAGGGTTTCACAACAATGTTTAAGAAACAAGGGATATCAAGCATTGGAGGTGCAAATAAACGGAGTCGACACAGGGTTACTGTCACCAAAGGTGATGTGCTTTTTTAGTCTGAGGTATATTTACAGGTGGTCAAGTGTATATGCATAAAGCATATAACAAAGCAAAAACAATTAAGCCACTGCCAGGGGACACGAGTGTTGCCAAAATAACAAAAGGAGCAGCTAGGGAAACAAAAGACAGACTAACTAACTACCTAGACAATTAGTAAAACAAAAGCCTGCCTACCTAACTACTCTAACCAAAACGTAGTTCAAAATACATGTGGTGGCAAACACCCCTTACCTAGTGTGCTTAACAAGGTTCTACCTACGTGGTGCCTATGTATAGAGGCCTCTGTCTTACCTGTCCCAAGGCAGGGCATACAGCATAGAATTTACATTAGTAGTCGAACATTAAACTAAACAAATAAGGTTTGCTCAGGGACACAAGAGGAGACAAAACTGATGCAGCAGTGACAGGGCTACAAACAAACAATTGAGGTGTACTGGTTGAGAGAGAGTGAGCCCAGGTGGGACTCAGCCTTTTATAGGCAGCAGGTGGTGGTGATTGGATGAGGGAGGAGTCAGGTAACAGGCTGATTGACAGATGAGTGACTGGGGACTTCAAACCTGCAGAGAATGAGAGCGTGGAGGGAAGGAGAGACAGGGGAGGAATACAGAGCAACTACACAACCTACACTACGTGGCACGTAACACGCCCACCACAAAGAACAAACTTACACTAAGGTTTGTTAAATCATATGCTCTCTAACCAAACCAAAACAAACAAAAAAAAGTCTCCAAACACAGAGCAAACCAAAATTAACCATTTCAACACCCTACAGGCACGCAGTCAACACAAAAAAAAGAAAGCAGGGTTGAAACACAGTCAATTGGCCGAATTGACACCCTGTTCTGATCACAACAAGAGCAACCAATGCTCCTTAGACTGCTGACCTGCAACATCACAAATCCAAAACTAACTCTGAGAACGATCAGGGCCCAATTGAGGTTTTCGTTTCAATATCAAACAGTCAGCCATGACATGGCCTTTTTTTATGGCAGTAATAGCACTCCCTTTTGTCTTTAGAGACTCCAGGTGAGGTGTTGTCGACTGGACACACATCAGACACAGAACTCTGATCACAGGGTGGCACAAATACGTCCGTATGGGTTAGCACATACTCATCAGCAAGCACTGCGCCCTCGCTGAGTGAAGAAACTTTCCTTTCATTCAGATACCTGACACAGCGCTCTGGGACACCTTTCTTAAACTCCTCCAACAGAATTAACTCACGCACTGATGCAAAATCACTGGCCTTGCTAGCAACACACCATTTATCAAACATTTCTCCCTTCTCCCTGGCAAACTCAACAAAAGTCTCAGTGGGACCTTTCCTGTTGTTTCTAAACTGTTGCCTGTAGGCTTCGGGCACGCGCTCGTAGGCACGGAGTACAGCAGTTTTACATACATCGTAGTCAAGACTGTCAGCAAGAGGCAAGGACGCAAGTACATGCTGTGCTTTACCAGTTAACTTACACTGCAGCAGGGTGGACCAGTTCTCTTTTGGCCACTTAAGTACAGTCGCAAGGCGCTCAAAGGTATGAAAGAAAGCATCTACTTCTGATTCCCGAAAGGGAGGCAGCTCTATGTGTTTAAACAGGTCTGATTTACCAGATAGTGTGGTGGAGGTAGTAGAGGCAGGGGCCACCGCAGTGGATGGCGGAACGAAGGCAGAGGAGGTGGACGGTGCCACAGTATGGGGAGAGGACTCCAGTTCCAACTTACGCAGCCTGATGGCTGTCTCTAGCTGGAATTCCAATTCCAGCCTGCGGATTGCAAGCTGCTGTTTATGCTCAGCTTTCTGAGCTCTTTCTGCAACTTCTGCACGTTCCCTCTCCCTTTTCTCCTCCCGCTCTCTGTCGAGGCGGGCCAAACGCAACTTGAGCTTAGCGCCATCCAGGGACCCTGTTAGGGTCGGAGAGAAAGCCATGGGGCCCCCCTTCGGCGAGGCCGGTGGTGACCCCCCCGTCTCCAATGTTTCAGGAGGGGCTGCACCATCCATCCCCACCTCCGGAGAACCCAAGACACCCCTGTCCACTAACCCACCAAACACTACTGACTTAATTTCCCCTTTACAGGACCCAGTTTTGACAGTTATGTCAAAATGTTTGGCCACCAAAATCAGATCTTCTTTGCGAAACAATTCAAAAGCCTTCAGGGAAGGATTTAACACAAACTGGTCCAAATCAAAGCCTGAAGCCATAGTGCAAGAAAATTTGAAAACTTGGGAAACTTAAACTGACAACACAAGTCAACTTATTTGCCCCCCCCCCCAATGCTCAATGATCCCGGACGAGCCCCCAACTTGTTACGAAACCCCTAGACCAAATAGTCTTGACGTGTCTAGAGGCTAGGGTTTCACAACAATGTTTAAGAAACAAGGGATATCAAGCATTGGAGGTGCAAATAAACGGAGTCGACACAGGGTTACTGTCACCAAAGGTGATGTGCTTTTTTAGTCTGAGGTATATTTACAGGTGGTCAAGTGTATATGCATAAAGCATATAACAAAGCAAAAACAATTAAGCCACTGCCAGGGGACACGAGTGTTGCCAAAATAACAAAAGGAGCAGCTAGGGAAACAAAAGACAGACTAACTAACTACCTAGACAATTAGTAAAACAAAAGCCTGCCTACCTAACTACTCTAACCAAAACGTAGTTCAAAATACATGTGGTGGCAAACACCCCTTACCTAGTGTGCTTAACAAGGTTCTACCTACGTGGTGCCTATGTATAGAGGCCTCTGTCTTACCTGTCCCAAGGCAGGGCATACAGCATAGAATTTACATTAGTAGTCGAACATTAAACTAAACAAATAAGGTTTGCTCAGGGACACAAGAGGAGACAAAACTGATGCAGCAGTGACAGGGCTACAAACAAACAATTGAGGTGTACTGGTTGAGAGAGAGTGAGCCCAGGTGGGACTCAGCCTTTTATAGGCAGCAGGTGGTGGTGATTGGATGAGGGAGGAGTCAGGTAACAGGCTGATTGACAGATGAGTGACTGGGGACTTCAAACCTGCAGAGAATGAGAGCGTGGAGGGAAGGAGAGACAGGGGAGGAATACAGAGCAACTACACAACCTACACTACGTGGCACGTAACAATGGACTATAGCCTTTCGCTTTTGCGTGATTTTCACCTTTTTTTTTAAATCCTCCGAAATCGTGAAAAACGACATACTATAGTATGCCCTCCGACACCATGGACTATAGCCTTTCGCTTTTGCGTGATTTTCACCTTTTTTTCAAATCCTCCGAAATCGTGAAAAACGACATACTATAGTATGCCCTCCGACACCATGGACTATAGCCTTTCGCTTTTGCGTGATTTTCACCTTTTTTTTTAATCCTCCGAAATCGTGAAAAACGACATACTATAGTATGCCCTCCGACACCATGGACTATAGCCTTTTGCTTTCGCGTGATTTTCACCTTTTTTTTAAATCCTCCGAAATCGTTAAAAACGACATACTATAGTATGCTCTCCGACACCATGGACTATAGCCTTTCGCTTTTGCGTGATTTTCACCTTTTTTTCAAATCCTCCGAAATCGTGAAAAACGACATACTATAGTATGCCCTCCGACACCATGGACTATAGCCTTTCGCTTTTGCGTGATTTTCACCTTTTTTTTTAAATCCTCCAAAATCGTGAAAAACCACATACTATAGTATGCCCTCCGACACCATGGACTATAGCCTTTCGCTTTTGCGTGATTTTCACCTTTTTTTCAAATCCTCCGAAATCGTGAAAAACGACATACTATAGTATGCCCTCCGACACCATGGACTATAGCCTTTCGCTTTTGCGTGATTTTCACCTTTTTTTCAAATCCTCCGAAATCGTGAAAAACGACATACTATAGTATGCCCTCCGACACCATGGACTATAGCCTTTCGCTTTTGCGTGATTTTCACCTTTTTTTCAAATCCTCCGAAATCGTGAAAAACGACATACTATAGTATGCCCTCCGACACCATGGACTATAGCCTTTTGCTTTCGCGTGATTTTCACCTTTTTTTTAAATCCTCCGAAATCGTGAAAAACGACATACTATAGTATGCTCTCCGACACCATGGACTATAGCCTTTCGCTTTTGCGTGATTTTCACCTTTTTTTCAAATCCTCCGAAATCGTGAAAAACGACATACTATAGTATGCCCTCCGACACCATGGACTATAGCCTTTCGCTTTTGCGTGATTTTCACCTTTTTTTCAAATCCTCCGAAATCGTGAAAAACGACATACTATAGTATGCCCTCCGACACCATGGACTATAGCCTTTCGCTTTTGCGTGATTTTCACCTTTTTTTTTAAATCCTCCGAAATCGTGAAAAACGACATATTATAGTATGCCCTCCGACACCATGGACTATAGCCTTTCGCTTTTGCGTGATTTTCACCTTTTTTTCAAATCCTCCGAAATCGTGAAAAACGACATACTATAGTATGCCCTCCGACACCATGGACTATAGCCTTTCGCTTTTGCGTGATTTTCACCTTTTTTTTTAATCCTCCGAAATCGTGAAAAACGACATACTATAGTATGCCCTCCGACACGCCTTTCGCTTTTGCATGATTTTCACCTTTTTTTTTTAAATCCTCCGAAATCGTGAAAAACTACATACTAGTATGCGGTCCGAGACCATGGACTATAGCCTTTCGCTTTTGCGTGATTTTCACCTTTTTTTTTAAAATCCTCCGAAATCGTGAAAAACGACATACTATAGTATGCCTCCGACACCATGGACTATAGCCTTTCGCTTTTGCGTGATTTACACCTTTTTTTCAAATCCTCCGAAATCGTGAAAAACGACATACTATAGTATGCCCTCCGACACCATGGACTATAGCCTTTCGCTTTTGCCTGATTTTCACCTTTTTTTTTAATCCTCCGAAATCGTGAAAAACGACATACTATAGTATGCCCTCCGACACCATGGACTATAGCCTTTTGCTTTCGCGTGATTTTCACCTTTTTTTTAAATCCTCCGAAATCGTTAAAAACGACATACTATAGTATGCCCTCCGACACCATGGACTATAGCCTTTCGCTTTTGCGTGATTTTCACCTTTTTTTTTAAATCCTCCGAAATCGTGAAAAACGACATACTATAGTATGCCCTCCGACACCATGGACTATAGCCTTTCGCTTTTGCGTGATTTTCACCTTTTTTTCAAATCCTCCGAAATCGTGAAAAACGACATACTATAGTATGCCCTCCGACACCATGGACTATAGCCTTTCGCTTTTGCGTGATTTTCACCTTTTTTTTTAATCCTCCGAAATCGTGAAAAACGACATACTATAGTATGCCCTCCGACACCATGGACTATAGCCTTTTGCTTTCGCGTGATTTTCACCTTTTTTTTAAATCCTCCGAAATCGTTAAAAACGACATACTATAGTATGCTCTCCGACACCATGGACTATAGCCTTTCGCTTTTGCGTGATTTTCACCTTTTTTTTTTTAAATCCTCCGAAATCGTGAAAAACGACATACTATAGTATGCCCTCCGACACCATGGACTATAGCCTTTCGCTTTTGCGTGATTTTCACCTTTTTTTTTAATCCTCCGAAATCGTGAAAAACGACATACTATAGTATGCCCTCCGACACCATGGACTATAGCCTTTCGCTTTTGCGTGATTTTCACCTTTTTTTTTAAATCCTCCGAAATCGTGAAAAACGACATACTATAGTATGCCCTCCGACACCATGGACTATAGCCTTTCGCTTTTGCGTGATTTTCACCTTTTTTTCAAATCCTCCGAAATCGTGAAAAACGACATACTATAGTATGCCCTCCGACACCATGGACTATAGCCTTTCGCTTTTGCGTGATTTTCACCTTTTTTTTTAATCCTCCGAAATCGTGAAAAACGACATACTATAGTATGCCCTCCGACACGCCTTTCGCTTTTGCGTGATTTTCACCTTTTTTTTTTAAATCCTCCGAAATCGTGAAAAACGACATACTAGTATGCGGTCCGAGACCATGGACTATAGCCTTTCGCTTTTGCGTGATTTTCACCTTTTTTTTTAAATCCTCCGAAATCGTGAAAAACGACATACTATAGTATGCCCTCCGACACCATGGACTATAGCCTTTCGCTTTTGCGTGATTTTCACCTTTTTTTCAAATCCTCCGAAATCGTGAAAAACGACATACTATAGTATGCCCTCCGACACCATGGACTATAGCCTTTCGCTTTTGCGTGATTTTCACCTTTTTTTTTAATCCTCCGAAATCGTGAAAAACGACATACTATAGTATGCCCTCCGACACCATGGACTATAGCCTTTTGCTTTCGCGTGATTTTCACCTTTTTTTTAAATCCTCCGAAATCGTTAAAAACGACATACTATAGTATGCTCTCCGACACCATGGACTATAGCCTTTCGCTTTTGCGTGATTTTCACCTTTTTTTCAAATCCTCCGAAATCGTGAAAAACGACATACTATAGTATGCCCTCCGACACCATGGACTATAGCCTTTCGCTTTTGCGTGATTTTCACCTTTTTTTTTAAATCCTCCAAAATCGTGAAAAACCACATACTATAGTATGCCCTCCGACACCATGGACTATAGCCTTTCGCTTTTGCGTGATTTTCACCTTTTTTTCAAATCCTCCGAAATCGTGAAAAACGACATACTATAGTATGCCCTCCGACACCATGGACTATAGCCTTTCGCTTTTGCGTGATTTTCACCTTTTTTTCAAATCCTCCGAAATCGTGAAAAACGACATACTATAGTATGCCCTCCGACACCATGGACTATAGCCTTTCGCTTTTGCGTGATTTTCACCTTTTTTTCAAATCCTCCGAAATCGTGAAAAACGACATACTATAGTATGCCCTCCGACACCATGGACTATAGCCTTTTGCTTTCGCGTGATTTTCACCTTTTTTTTAAATCCTCCGAAATCGTGAAAAACGACATACTATAGTATGCTCTCCGACACCATGGACTATAGCCTTTCGCTTTTGCGTGATTTTCACCTTTTTTTCAAATCCTCCGAAATCGTGAAAAACGACATACTATAGTATGCCCTCCGACACCATGGACTATAGCCTTTCGCTTTTGCGTGATTTTCACCTTTTTTTCAAATCCTCCGAAATCGTGAAAAACGACATACTATAGTATGCCCTCCGACACCATGGACTATAGCCTTTCGCTTTTGCGTGATTTTCACCTTTTTTTTTAAATCCTCCGAAATCGTGAAAAACGACATATTATAGTATGCCCTCCGACACCATGGACTATAGCCTTTCGCTTTTGCGTGATTTTCACCTTTTTTTCAAATCCTCCGAAATCGTGAAAAACGACATACTATAGTATGCCCTCCGACACCATGGACTATAGCCTTTCGCTTTTGCGTGATTTTCACCTTTTTTTTTAATCCTCCGAAATCGTGAAAAACGACATACTATAGTATGCCCTCCGACACGCCTTTCGCTTTTGCGTGATTTTCACCTTTTTTTTTTAAATCCTCCGAAATCGTGAAAAACTACATACTAGTATGCGGTCCGAGACCATGGACTATAGCCTTTCGCTTTTGCGTGATTTTCACCTTTTTTTTTAAAATCCTCCGAAATCGTGAAAAACGACATACTATAGTATGCCTCCGACACCATGGACTATAGCCTTTCGCTTTTGCGTGATTTACACCTTTTTTTCAAATCCTCCGAAATCGTGAAAAACGACATACTATAGTATGCCCTCCGACACCATGGACTATAGCCTTTCGCTTTTGCCTGATTTTCACCTTTTTTTTTAATCCTCCGAAATCGTGAAAAACGACATACTATAGTATGCCCTCCGACACCATGGACTATAGCCTTTTGCTTTCGCGTGATTTTCACCTTTTTTTTTAAATCCTCCGAAATCGTTAAAAACGACATACTATAGTATGCCCTCCGACACCATGGACTATAGCCTTTCGCTTTTGCGTGATTTTCACCTTTTTTTTTAAATCCTCCGAAATCGTGAAAAACGACATACTATAGTATGCCCTCCGACACCATGGACTATAGCCTTTCGCTTTTGCGTGATTTTCACCTTTTTTTCAAATCCTCCGAAATCGTGAAAAACGACATACTATAGTATGCCCTCCGACACCATGGACTATAGCCTTTCGCTTTTGCGTGATTTTCACCTTTTTTTTTAATCCTCCGAAATCGTGAAAAACGACATACTATAGTATGCCCTCCGACACCATGGACTATAGCCTTTTGCTTTCGCGTGATTTTCACCTTTTTTTTAAATCCTCCGAAATCGTTAAAAACGACATACTATAGTATGCTCTCCGACACCATGGACTATAGCCTTTCGCTTTTGCGTGATTTTCACCTTTTTTTTTTTAAATCCTCCGAAATCGTGAAAAACGACATACTATAGTATGCCCTCCGACACCATGGACTATAGCCTTTCGCTTTTGCGTGATTTTCACCTTTTTTTTTAATCCTCCGAAATCGTGAAAAACGACATACTATAGTATGCCCTCCGACACCATGGACTATAGCCTTTCGCTTTTGCGTGATTTTCACCTTTTTTTTTTAAATCCTCCGAAATCGTGAAAAACGACATACTATAGTATGCCCTCCGACACCATGGACTATAGCCTTTCGCTTTTGCGTGATTTTCACCTTTTTTTCAAATCCTCCGAAATCGTGAAAAACGACATACTATAGTATGCCCTCCGACACCATGGACTATAGCCTTTCGCTTTTGCGTGATTTTCACCTTTTTTTTTAATCCTCCGAAATCGTGAAAAACGACATACTATAGTATGCCCTCCGACACCATGGACTATAGCCTTTTGCTTTTGCGTGATTTTCACCTTTTTTTTTAAATCCTCCGAAATCGTTAAAAACGACATACTATAGTATGCTCTCCGACACCATGGACTATAGCCTTTCGCTTTTGCGTGATTTTCACCTTTTTTTCAAATCCTCCGAAATCGTGAAAAACGACATACAATAGTATGCCCTCCGACACCATGGACGATAGCCTTTCGCTTTTGCGTGATTTTCACCTTTTTTTTTAAATCCTCCGAAATCGTGAAAAACGACATACTATAGTATGCCCTCCGACACCATGGACTATAGCCTTTCGCTTTTGCGTGATTTTCACCTTTTTTTCAAATCCTCCGAAATCGTGAAAAACGACATACTATAGTATGCCCTCCGACACCATGGACTATAGCCTTTCGCTTTTGCGTGATTTTCACCTTTTTTTTTAATCCTCCGAAATCGTGAAAAACGACATACTATAGTATGCCCTCCGACACCATGGACTATAGCCTTTCGCTTTTGCGTGATTTTCACCTTTTTTTTTTAAAATCCTCCGAAATCGTGAAAAACGACATACTATAGTATGCCCTCCGACACCATGGACTATAGCCTTTCGCTTTTGCGTGATTTTCACCTTTTTTTCAAATCCTCCGAAATCGTGAAAAACGACATACTATAGTATGCCCTCCGACACCATGGACTATAGCCTTTCGCTTTTGCGTGATTTTCACCTTTTTTTTAATCCTCCGAAATCGTGAAAAACGACATACTATATAGTATGCCCCCTGACACCATGGACTATAGCCTTTTGCTTTTGCGTGATTTTCACCTTTTTTTTTAAATCCTCCGAAATCGTTAAAAACGACATACTATAGTATGCTCTCCGACACCATGGACTATAGCCTTTCGCTTTTGCGTGATTTTCACCTTTTTTTCAAATCCTCCGAAATCGTGAAAAACGACATACTATAGTATGCCCTCCGACACCATGGACTATAGCCTTTCCCTTTTGCGTGATTTTCACCTTTTTTTTTAATCCTCCGAAATCGTGAAAAACGACATACTATAGTATGCCCTCCGACACGCCTTTCGCTTTTGCGTGATTTTCACCTTTTTTTTTTAAATCCTCCGAAATCGTGAAAAACGACATACTAGTATGCGGTCCGAGACCATGGACTATAGCCTTTCGCTTTTGCGTGATTTTCACCTTTTTTTTTAAATCCTCCGAAATCGTGAAAAACGACATACTATAGTATGCCCTCCGACACCATGGACTATAGCCTTTCGCTTTTGCGTGATTTTCACCTTTTTTTCAAATCCTCCGAAATCGTGAAAAACGACATACTATAGTATGCCCTCCGACACCATGGACTATAGCCTTTCGCTTTTGCGTGATTTTCACCTTTTTTTTTAATCCTCCGAAATCGTGAAAAACGACATACTATAGTATGCCCTCCGACACCATGGACTATAGCCTTTTGCTTTCGCGTGATTTTCACCTTTTTTTTAAATCCTCCGAAATCGTTAAAAACGACATACTATAGTATGCTCTCCGACACCATGGACTATAGCCTTTCGCTTTTGCGTGATTTTCACCTTTTTTTCAAATCCTCCGAAATCGTGAAAAACGACATACTATAGTATGCCCTCCGACACCATGGACTATAGCCTTTCGCTTTTGCGTGATTTTCACCTTTTTTTTTTAAATCCTCCAAAATCGTGAAAAACCACATACTATAGTATGCCCTCCGACACCATGGACTATAGCCTTTCGCTTTTGCGTGATTTTCACCTTTTTTTTTTAAATCCTCCGAAATCGTGAAAAACGACATACTATAGTATGCCCTCCGACACCATGGACTATAGCCTTTCGCTTTTGCGTGATTTTCACCTTTTTTTTTAATCCTCCGAAATCGTGAAAAACGACATACTATAGTATGCCCTCCGACACCATGGACTATAGCCTTTCGCTTTTGCGTGATTTTCACCTTTTTTTTTTAAATCCTCCGAAATCGTGAAAAACGACATACTATAGTATGCCCTCCGACACCATGGACTATAGCCTTTCGCTTTTGCGTGATTTTCACCTTTTTTTCAAATCCTCCGAAATCGTGAAAAACGACATACTATAGTATGCCCTCCGACACCATGGACTATAGCCTTTCGCTTTTGCGTGATTTTCACCTTTTTTTTTAATCCTCCGAAATCGTGAAAAACGACATACTATAGTATGCCCTCCGACACCATGGACTATAGCCTTTTGCTTTCGCGTGATTTTCACCTTTTTTTTAAATCCTCCGAAATCGTTAAAAACGACATACTATAGTATGCTCTCCGACACCATGGACTATAGCCTTTCGCTTTTGCGTGATTTTCACCTTTTTTTCAAATCCTCCGAAATCGTGAAAAACGACATACTATAGTATGCCCTCCGACACCATGGACTATAGCCTTTCGCTTTTGCGTGATTTTCACCTTTTTTTTTAAATCCTCCAAAATCGTGAAAAACCACATACTATAGTATGCCCTCCGACACCATGGACTATAGCCTTTCGCTTTTGCGTGATTTTCACCTTTTTTTTTCAAATCCTCCGAAATCGTGAAAAACGACATACTATAGTATGCCCTCCGACACCATGGACTATAGCCTTTCGCTTTTGCGTGATTTTCACCTTTTTTTTTAATCCTCCGAAATCGTGAAAAACGACATACTATAGTATGCCCTCCGACACCATGGACTATAGCCTTTCGCTTTTGCGTGATTTTCACCTTTTTTTTTTAAATCCTCCGAAATCGTGAAAAACGACATACTATAGTATGCCCTCCGACACCATGGACTATAGCCTTTCGCTTTTGCGTGATTTTCACCTTTTTTTCAAATCCTCCGAAATCGTGAAAAACGACATACTATAGTATGCCCTCCGACACCATGGACTATAGCCTTTCGCTTTTGCGTGATTTTCACCTTTTTTTTTAATCCTCCGAAATCGTGAAAAACGACATACTATATAGTATGCCCCCTGACACCATGGACTATAGCCTTTTGCTTTTGCGTGATTTTCACCTTTTTTTTTAAATCCTCCGAAATCGTTAAAAACGACATACTATAGTATGCTCTCCGACACCATGGACTATAGCCTTTCGCTTTTGCGTGATTTTCACCTTTTTTTTTAATCCTCCGAAATCGTGAAAAACGACATACTATAGTATGCCCTCCGACACCATGGACTATAGCCTTTCGCTTTTGTGTGATTTTCACCTTTTTTTCAAATCCTCCGAAATCGTGAAAAACGACATACTATAGTATGCCCTCCGACACCATGGACTATAGCCTTTCGCTTTTGCGTGATTTTCACCTTTTTTTCAAATCCTCCGAAATCGTGAAAAACGACATACTATAGTATGCCCTCCGACACCATGGACTATAGCCTTTCGCTTTTGCGTGATTTTCACCTTTTTTTTTAATCCTCCGAAATCGTGAAAAACGACATACTATATAGTATGCCCCCTGACACCATGGACTATAGCCTTTTGCTTTTGCGTGATTTTCACCTTTTTTTTTAAATCCTCCGAAATCGTTAAAAACGACATACTATAGTATGCTCTCCGACACCATGGACTATAGCCTTTCGCTTTTGCGTGATTTTCACCTTTTTTTTTAATCCTCCGAAATCGTGAAAAACGACATACTATAGTATGCCCTCCGACACCATGGACTATAGCCTTTCGCTTTTGTGTGATTTTCACCTTTTTTTCAAATCCTCCGAAATCGTGAAAAACGACATACTATAGTATGCCCTCCGACACCATGGACTATAGCCTTTCGCTTTTGCGTGATTTTCACCTTTTTTTTTAATCCTCCGAAATCGTGAAAAACGACATACTATAGTATGCCCTCCGACACCATGGACTATAGCCTTTCGCTTTTGCGTGATTTTCACCTTTTTTTTTAAAATCCTCCGAAATCGTGAAAAACGACATACTATAGTATGCCCTCCGACACCATGGACTATAGCCTTTCGCTTTTGCGTGATTTTCACCTTTTTTTCAAATCCTCCGAAATCGTGAAAAACGACATACTATAGTATGCCCTCCGACACCATGGACTATAGCCTTTCGCTTTTGCGTGATTTTCACCTTTTTTTTTAATCCTCCGAAATCGTGAAAAACGACATACTATAGTATGCCCTCCGACACCATGGACTATAGCCTTTTGCTTTCGCGTGATTTTCACCTTTTTTTTAAATCCTCCGAAATCGTTAAAAACGACATACTATAGTATGCTCTCCGACACCATGGACTATAGCCTTTCGCTTTTGCGTGATTTTCACCTTTTTTTCAAATCCTCCGAAATCGTGAAAAACGACATACTATAGTATGCCCTCCGACACCATGGACTATAGCCTTTCGCTTTTGCGTGATTTTCACCTTTTTTTTTAAATCCTCCAAAATCGTGAAAAACCACATACTATAGTATGCCCTCCGACACCATGGACTATAGCCTTTCGCTTTTGCGTGATTTTCACCTTTTTTTTTAAAAATCCTCCGAAATCGTGAAAAACGACATACTATAGTATGCCCTCCGACACCATGGACTATAGCCTTTCGCTTTTGCGTGATTTTCACCTTTTTTTTTAATCCTCCGAAATCGTGAAAAACGACATACTATAGTATGCCCTCCGACACCATGGACTATAGCCTTTCGCTTTTGCGTGATTTTCACCTTTTTTTTTTAAATCCTCCGAAATCGTGAAAAACGACATACTATAGTATGCCCTCCGACACCATGGACTATAGCCTTTCGCTTTTGCGTGATTTTCACCTTTTTTTCAAATCCTCCGAAATCGTGAAAAACGACATACTATAGTATGCCCTCCGACACCATGGACTATAGCCTTTCGCTTTTGCGTGATTTTCACCTTTTTTTTTAATCCTCCGAAATCGTGAAAAACGACATACTATATAGTATGCCCCCTGACACCATGGACTATAGCCTTTTGCTTTTGCGTGATTTTCACCTTTTTTTTTAAATCCTCCGAAATCGTTAAAAACGACATACTATAGTATGCTCTCCGACACCATGGACTATAGCCTTTCGCTTTTGCGTGATTTTCACCTTTTTTTTTAATCCTCCGAAATCGTGAAAAACGACATACTATAGTATGCCCTCCGACACCATGGACTATAGCCTTTCGCTTTTGTGTGATTTTCACCTTTTTTTCAAATCCTCCGAAATCGTGAAAAACGACATACTATAGTATGCCCTCCGACACCATGGACTATAGCCTTTCGCTTTTGCGTGATTTTCACCTTTTTTTCAAATCCTCCGAAATCGTGAAAAACGACATACTATAGTATGCCCTCCGACACCATGGACTATAGCCTTTCGCTTTTGTGTGATTTTCACCTTTTTTTCAAATCCTCCGAAATCGTGAAAAACGACATACTATAGTATGCCCTCCGACACCATGGACTATAGCCTTTCGCTTTTGCGTGATTTTCACCTTTTTTTCAAATCCTCCGAAATCGTGAAAAACGACATACTATAGTATGCCCTCCGACACCATGGACTATAGCCTTTCGCTTTTGCGTGATTTTCACCTTTTTTTTTAAATCCTCCGAAATCGTGAAAAACGACATACTATAGTATGCCCTCCGACACCATGGACTATAGCCTTTCGCTTTTGCGTGATTTTCACCTTTTTTTCAAATCCTCCGAAATCGTGAAAAACGACATACTATAGTATGCCCTCCGACACCATGGACTATAGCCTTTCGCTTTTGCGTGATTTTCACCTTTTTTTTTAATCCTCCGAAATCGTGAAAAACGACATACTATAGTATGCCCTCCGACACGCCTTTCGCTTTTGCGTGATTTTCACCTTTTTTTTTTAAATCCTCCGAAATCGTGAAAAACGACATACTAGTATGCGGTCCGAGACCATGGACTATAGCCTTTCGCTTTTGCGTGATTTTCACATTTTTTTTTAAATCCTCCGAAATCGTGAAAAACGACATACTATAGTATGCCCTCCGACACCATGGACTATAGCCTTTCGCTTTTTCGTGATTTTCACCTTTTTTTCAAATCCTCCGAAATCGTGAAAAACGACATACTATAGTATGCCCTCCGACACCATGGACTATAGCCTTTCGCTTTTGCGTGATTTTCACCTTTTTTTTTAATCCTCCGAAATCGTGAAAAACGACATACTATAGTATGCCCTCCGACACCATGGACTATAGCCTTTTGCTTTCGCGTGATTTTCACCTTTTTTTTAAATCCTCCGAAATCGTTAAAAACGACATACTATAGTATGCTCTCCGACACCATGGACTATAGCCTTTCGCTTTTGCGTGATTTTCACCTTTTTTTCAAATCCTCCGAAATCGTGAAAAACGACATACTATAGTATGCCCTCCGACACCATGGACTATAGCCTTTCGCTTTTGCGTGATTTTCACCTTTTTTTTTAAATCCTCCAAAATCGTGAAAAACCACATACTATAGTATGCCCTCCGACACCATGGACTATAGCCTTTCGCTTTTGCGTGATTTTCACCTTTTTTTCAAATCCTCCGAAATCGTGAAAAACGACATACTATAGTATGCCCTCCGACACCATGGACTATAGCCTTTCGCTTTTGCGTGATTTTCACCTTTTTTTTTAAATCCTCCGAAATCGTGAAAAACGACATACTATAGTATGCCCTCCGACACCATGGACTATAGCCTTTCGCTTTTGCGTGATTTTCACCTTTTTTTCAAATCCTCCGAAATCGTGAAAAACGACATACTATAGTATGCCCTCCGACACCATGGACTATAGCCTTTCGCTTTTGCGTGATTTTCACCTTTTTTTTTAATCCTCCGAAATCGTGAAAAACGACATACTATAGTATGCCCTCCGACACGCCTTTCGCTTTTGCGTGATTTTCACCTTTTTTTTTTAAATCCTCCGAAATCGTGAAAAACGACATACTAGTATGCGGTCCGAGACCATGGACTATAGCCTTTCGCTTTTGCGTGATTTTCACATTTTTTTTTAAATCCTCCGAAATCGTGAAAAACGACATACTATAGTATGCCCTCCGACACCATGGACTATAGCCTTTCGCTTTTTCGTGATTTTCACCTTTTTTTCAAATCCTCCGAAATCGTGAAAAACGACATACTATAGTATGCCCTCCGACACCATGGACTATAGCCTTTCGCTTTTGCGTGATTTTCACCTTTTTTTTTAATCCTCCGAAATCGTGAAAAACGACATACTATAGTATGCCCTCCGACACCATGGACTATAGCCTTTTGCTTTCGCGTGATTTTCACCTTTTTTTTAAATCCTCCGAAATCGTTAAAAACGACATACTATAGTATGCTCTCCGACACCATGGACTATAGCCTTTCGCTTTTGCGTGATTTTCACCTTTTTTTTTTTTAAATCCTCCGAAATCGTGAAAAACGACATACTATAGTATGCCCTCCGACACCATGGACTATAGCCTTTCGCTTTTGCGTGATTTTCACCTTTTTTTTTAATCCTCCGAAATCGTGAAAAACGACATACTATAGTATGCCCTCCGACACCATGGACTATAGCCTTTCGCTTTTGCGTGATTTTCACCTTTTTTTTTAAATCCTCCGAAATCGTGAAAAACGACATACTATAGTATGCCCTCCGACACCATGGACTATAGCCTTTCGCTTTTGCGTGATTTTCACCTTTTTTTCAAATCCTCCGAAATCGTGAAAAACGACATACTATAGTATGCCCTCCGACACCATGGACTATAGCCTTTCGCTTTTGCGTGATTTTCACCTTTTTTTTTAATCCTCCGAAATCGTGAAAAACGACATACTATAGTATGCCCTCCGACACCATGGACTATAGCCTTTTGCTTTTGCGTGATTTTCACCTTTTTTTTAAATCCTCCGAAATCGTTAAAAACGACATACTATAGTATGCTCTCCGACACCATGGACTATAGCCTTTCGCTTTTGCGTGATTTTCACCTTTTTTTCAAATCCTCCGAAATCGTGAAAAACGACATACAATAGTATGCCCTCCGACACCATGGACGATAGCCTTTCGCTTTTGCGTGATTTTCACCTTTTTTTTTAAATCCTCCGAAATCGTGAAAAACCACATACTATAGTATGCCCTCCGACACCATGGACTATAGCCTTTCGCTTTTGCGTGATTTTCACCTTTTTTTTTAAAATCCTCCGAAATCGTGAAAAACGACATACTATAGTATGCCCTCCGACACCATGGACTATAGCCTTTCGCTTTTGCGTGATTTTCACCTTTTTTTTTAAATCCTCCGAAATCGTGAAAAACGACATACTATAGTATGCCCTCCGACACCATGGACTATAGCCTTTCGCTTTTGCGTGATTTTCACCTTTTTTTCAAATCCTCCGAAATCGTTAAAAACGACATACTATAGTATGCTCTCCGACACCATGGACTATAGCCTTTCGCTTTTGCGTGATTTTCACCTTTTTTTCAAATCCTCCGAAATCGTGAAAAACGACATACAATAGTATGCCCTCCGACACCATGGACGATAGCCTTTCGCTTTTGCGTGATTTTCACCTTTTTTTTTTAAATCCTCCGAAATCGTGAAAAACCACATACTATAGTATGCCCTCCGACACCATGGACTATAGCCTTTCGCTTTTGCGTGATTTTCACCTTTTTTTTTAAAATCCTCCGAAATCGTGAAAAACGACATACTATAGTATGCCCTCCGACACCATGGACTATAGCCTTTCGCTTTTGCGTGATTTTCACCTTTTTTTTTAAATCCTCCGAAATCGTGAAAAACGACATACTATAGTATGCCCTCCGACACCATGGACTATAGCCTTTCGCTTTTGCGTGATTTTCACCTTTTTTTCAAATCCTCCGAAATCGTGAAAAACGACATACTATAGTATGCCCTCCGACACCATGGACTATAGCCTTTCGCTTTTGCGTGATTTTCACCTTTTTTTTTAATCCTCCGAAATCGTGAAAAACGACATACTATAGTATGCCCTCCGACACCATGGACTATAGCCTTTCGCTTTTGCGTGATTTTCACCTTTTTTTTTAAAATCCTCCGAAATCGTGAAAAACGACATACTATAGTATGCCCTCCGACACCATGGACTATAGCCTTTCGCTTTTGCGTGATTTTCACCTTTTTTTCAAATCCTCCGAAATCGTGAAAAACGACATACTATAGTATGCCCTCCGACACCATGGACTATAGCCTTTCGCTTTTGCGTGATTTTCACCTTTTTTTTTAATCCTCCGAAATCGTGAAAAACGACATACTATATAGTATGCCCCCTGACACCATGGACTATAGCCTTTTGCTTTTGCGTGATTTTCACCTTTTTTTTTAAATCCTCCGAAATCGTTAAAAACGACATACTATAGTATGCTCTCCGACACCATGGACTATAGCCTTTCGCTTTTGCGTGATTTTCACCTTTTTTTCAAATCCTCCGAAATCGTGAAAAACGACATACTATAGTATGCCCTCCGACACCATGGACTATAGCCTTTCCCTTTTGCGTGATTTTCACCTTTTTTTTTAATCCTCCGAAATCGTGAAAAACGACATACTATAGTATGCCCTCCGACACGCCTTTCGCTTTTGCGTGATTTTCACCTTTTTTTTTTAAATCCTCCGAAATCGTGAAAAACGACATACTAGTATGCGGTCCGAGACCATGGACTATAGCCTTTCGCTTTTGCGTGATTTTCACCTTTTTTTTTAAATCCTCCGAAATCGTGAAAAACGACATACTATAGTATGCCCTCCGACACCATGGACTATAGCCTTTCGCTTTTGCGTGATTTTCACCTTTTTTTCAAATCCTCCGAAATCGTGAAAAACGACATACTATAGTATGCCCTCCGACACCATGGACTATAGCCTTTCGCTTTTGCGTGATTTTCACCTTTTTTTTTAATCCTCCGAAATCGTGAAAAACGACATACTATAGTATGCCCTCCGACACCATGGACTATAGCCTTTTGCTTTCGCGTGATTTTCACCTTTTTTTTTAAATCCTCCGAAATCGTTAAAAACGACATACTATAGTATGCTCTCCGACACCATGGACTATAGCCTTTCGCTTTTGCGTGATTTTCACCTTTTTTTCAAATCCTCCGAAATCGTGAAAAACGACATACTATAGTATGCCCTCCGACACCATGGACTATAGCCTTTCGCTTTTGCGTGATTTTCACCTTTTTTTTAAAATCCTCCAAAATCGTGAAAAACCACATACTATAGTATGCCCTCCGACACCATGGACTATAGCCTTTCGCTTTTGCGTGATTTTCACCTTTTTTTTTTAAATCCTCCGAAATCGTGAAAAACGACATACTATAGTATGCCCTCCGACACCATGGACTATAGCCTTTCGCTTTTGCGTGATTTTCACCTTTTTTTTTTAAATCCTCCAAAATCGTGAAAAACTACATACTAGTATGCGGTCCGAGACCATGGACTATAGCCTTTCGCTTTTGCGTGATTTTCACCTTTTTTTCAAATCCTCCGAAATCGTGAAAAACGACATACTATAGTATGCCCTCCGACACCATGGACTATAGCCTTTCGCTTTTGCGTGATTTTCACCTTTTTTTCAAATCCTCCGAAATCGTGAAAAACGACATACTATAGTATGCCCTCCGACAACATGGACTATAGCCTTTCGCTTTTGCGTGATTTTCACCTTTTTTTTTAAATCCTCCGAAATCGTGAAAAACGACATACTATAGTATGCCCTCCCACACCATGGACTATAGCCTTTCGCTTTTGCGTGATTTTCACCTTTTTTTCAAATCCTCCGAAATCGTGAAAAACGACATACTATAGTATGCCCTCCGACACCATGGACTATAGCCTTTCGCTTTTGCGTGATTTTCACCTTTTTTTTGAATCCTCCGAAATCGTGAAAAACGACATACTATAGTATGCCCTCCGACACCATGGACTATAGCCTTTTGCTTTTGCGTGATTTTCACCTTTTTTTTAAATCCTCCGAAATCGTGAAAAACCACATACTATAGTATGCCCTCCGACACCATGGACTATAGCCTTTCGCCTTTGCGTGATTTTCACCTTTTTTTTTTAAATCCTCCGAAATCGTGAAAAACGACATACTATAGTATGCCCTCCGACACCATGGACTATAGCCTTTCGCTTTTGCGTGATTTTCACCTTTTTTTTTAATCCTCCGAAATCGTGAAAAACGACATACTATAGTATGCCCTCCGACACCATGGACTATAGCCTTTCGCTTTTGCGTGATTTTCACCTTTTTTTTTTAAATCCTCCGAAATCGTGAAAAACGACATACTATAGTATGCCCTCCGACACCATGGACTATAGCCTTTCGCTTTTGCGTGATTTTCACCTTTTTTTCAAATCCTCCGAAATCGTGAAAAACGACATACTATAGTATGCCCTCCGACACCATGGACTATAGCCTTTCGCTTTTGCGTGATTTTCACCTTTTTTTTTAATCCTCCGAAATCGTGAAAAACGACATACTATAGTATGCCCTCCGACACCATGGACTATAGCCTTTTGCTTTTGCGTGATTTTCACCTTTTTTTTTAAATCCTCCGAAATCGTTAAAAACGACATACTATAGTATGCTCTCCGACACCATGGACTATAGCCTTTCGCTTTTGCGTGATTTTCACCTTTTTTTCAAATCCTCCGAAATCGTGAAAAACGACATACAATAGTATGCCCTCCGACACCATGGACGATAGCCTTTCGCTTTTGCGTGATTTTCACCTTTTTTTTTAAATCCTCCGAAATCGTGAAAAACCACATACTATAGTATGCCCTCCGACACCATGGACTATAGCCTTTCGCTTTTGCGTGATTTTCACCTTTTTTTTTTTAAATCCTCCGAAATCGTGAAAAACGACATACTATAGTATGCCCTCCGACACCATGGACTATAGCCTTTCGCTTTTGCGTGATTTTCACCTTTTTTTTTAAATCCTCCGAAATCGTGAAAAACGACATACTATAGTATGCCCTCCGACACCATGGACTATAGCCTTTCGCTTTTGCGTGATTTTCACCTTTTTTTCAAATCCTCCGAAATCGTGAAAAACGACATACTATAGTATGCCCTCCGACACCATGGACTATAGCCTTTCGCTTTTGCGTGATTTTCACCTTTTTTTTTAATCCTCCGAAATCGTGAAAAACGACATACTATAGTATGCCCTCCGACACCATGGACTATAGCCTTTCGCTTTTGCGTGATTTTCACCTTTTTTTTTTAAATCCTCCGAAATCGTGAAAAACGACATACTATAGTATGCCCTCCGACACCATGGACTATAGCCTTTCGCTTTTGCGTGATTTTCACCTTTTTTTCAAATCCTCCGAAATCGTGAAAAACGACATACTATAGTATGCCCTCCGACACCATGGACTATAGCCTTTCGCTTTTGCGTGATTTTCACCTTTTTTTTTAATCCTCCGAAATCGTGAAAAACGACATACTATATAGTATGCCCCCTGACACCATGGACTATAGCCTTTTGCTTTTGCGTGATTTTCACCTTTTTTTTTAAATCCTCCGAAATCGTTAAAAACGACATACTATAGTATGCTCTCCGACACCATGGACTATAGCCTTTCGCTTTTGCGTGATTTTCACCTTTTTTTCAAATCCTCCGAAATCGTGAAAAACGACATACTATAGTATGCCCTCCGACACCATGGACTATAGCCTTTCCCTTTTGCGTGATTTTCACCTTTTTTTTTAATCCTCCGAAATCGTGAAAAACGACATACTATAGTATGCCCTCCGACACGCCTTTCGCTTTTGCGTGATTTTCACCTTTTTTTTAAATCCTCCGAAATCGTGAAAAACGACATACTAGTATGCGGTCCGAGACCATGGACTATAGCCTTTCGCTTTTGCGTGATTTTCACCTTTTTTTTAAATCCTCCGAAATCGTGAAAAACGACATACTATAGTATGCCCTCCGACACCATGGACTATAGCCTTTCGCTTTTGCGTGATTTTCACCTTTTTTTTTAATCCTCCGAAATCGTGAAAAACGACATACTATAGTATGCCCTCCGACACCATGGACTATAGCCTTTCGCTTTTGCGTGATTTTCACCTTTTTTTTTTAAATCCTCCGAAATCGTGAAAAACGACATACTATAGTATGCCCTCCGACACCATGGACTATAGCCTTTCGCTTTTGCGTGATTTTCACCTTTTTTTCAAATCCTCCGAAATCGTGAAAAACGACATACTATAGTATGCCCTCCGACACCATGGACTATAGCCTTTCGCTTTTGCGTGATTTTCACCTTTTTTTTTAATCCTCCGAAATCGTGAAAAACGACATACTATATAGTATGCCCCCTGACACCATGGACTATAGCCTTTTGCTTTTGCGTGATTTTCACCTTTTTTTTTAAATCCTCCGAAATCGTTAAAAACGACATACTATAGTATGCTCTCCGACACCATGGACTATAGCCTTTCGCTTTTGCGTGATTTTCACCTTTTTTTCAAATCCTCCGAAATCGTGAAAAACGACATACTATAGTATGCCCTCCGACACCATGGACTATAGCCTTTCCCTTTTGCGTGATTTTCACCTTTTTTTTTAATCCTCCGAAATCGTGAAAAACGACATACTATAGTATGCCCTCCGACACGCCTTTCGCTTTTGCGTGATTTTCACCTTTTTTTTTTAAATCCTCCGAAATCGTGAAAAACGACATACTAGTATGCGGTCCGAGACCATGGACTATAGCCTTTCGCTTTTGCGTGATTTTCACCTTTTTTTTTAAATCCTCCGAAATCGTGAAAAACGACATACTATAGTATGCCCTCCGACACCATGGACTATAGCCTTTCGCTTTTGCGTGATTTTCACCTTTTTTTCAAATCCTCCGAAATCGTGAAAAACGACATACTATAGTATGCCCTCCGACACCATGGACTATAGCCTTTCGCTTTTGCGTGATTTTCACCTTTTTTTTTAATCCTCCGAAATCGTGAAAAACGACATACTATAGTATGCCCTCCGACACCATGGACTATAGCCTTTTGCTTTCGCGTGATTTTCACCTTTTTTTTAAATCCTCCGAAATCGTTAAAAACGACATACTATAGTATGCTCTCCGACACCATGGACTATAGCCTTTCGCTTTTGCGTGATTTTCACCTTTTTTTCAAATCCTCCGAAATCGTGAAAAACGACATACTATAGTATGCCCTCCGACACCATGGACTATAGCCTTTCGCTTTTGCGTGATTTTCACCTTTTTTTTTAAATCCTCCAAAATCGTGAAAAACCACATACTATAGTATGCCCTCCGACACCATGGACTATAGCCTTTCGCTTTTGCGTGATTTTCACCTTTTTTTCAAATCCTCCGAAATCGTGAAAAACGACATACTATAGTATGCCCTCCGACACCATGGACTATAGCCTTTTGCTTTCGCGTGATTTTCACCTTTTTTTTAAATCCTCCGAAATCGTGAAAAACGACATACTATAGTATGCTCTCCGACACCATGGACTATAGCCTTTCGCTTTTGCGTGATTTTCACCTTTTTTTCAAATCCTCCGAAATCGTGAAAAACGACATACTATAGTATGCCCTCCGACACCATGGACTATAGCCTTTCGCTTTTGCGTGATTTTCACCTTTTTTTCAAATCCTCCGAAATCGTGAAAAACTACATACTATAGTATGCCCTCCGACACCATGGACTATAGCCTTTCGCTTTTGCGTGATTTTCACCTTTTTTTTTAAATCCTCCGAAATCGTGAAAAACGACATATTATAGTATGCCCTCCGACACCATGGACTATAGCCTTTCGCTTTTGCGTGATTTTCACCTTTTTTTCAAATCCTCCGAAATCGTGAAAAACGACATACTATAGTATGCCCTCCGACACCATGGACTATAGCCTTTCGCTTTTGCGTGATTTTCACCTTTTTTTTTAATCCTCCGAAATCGTGAAAAACGACATACTATAGTATGCCCTCCGACACGCCTTTCGCTTTTGCGTGATTTTCACCTTTTTTTTTTAAATCCTCCGAAATCGTGAAAAACTACATACTAGTATGCGGTCCGAGACCATGGACTATAGCCTTTCGCTTTTGCGTGATTTTCACCTTTTTTTTTAAAATCCTCCGAAATCGTGAAAAACGACATACTATAGTATGCCTCCGACACCATGGACTATAGCCTTTCGCTTTTGCGTGATTTACACCTTTTTTTCAAATCCTCCGAAATCGTGAAAAACGACATACTATAGTATGCCCTCCGACACCATGGACTATAGCCTTTCGCTTTTGCCTGATTTTCACCTTTTTTTTTAATCCTCCGAAATCGTGAAAAACGACATACTATAGTATGCCCTCCGACACCATGGACTATAGCCTTTTGCTTTCGCGTGATTTTCACCTTTTTTTTAAATCCTCCGAAATCGTTAAAAACGACATACTATAGTATGCCCTCCGACACCATGGACTATAGCCTTTCGCTTTTGCGTGATTTTCACCTTTTTTTTTAAATCCTCCGAAATCGTGAAAAACGACATACTATAGTATGCCCTCCGACACCATGGACTATAGCCTTTCGCTTTTGCGTGATTTTCACCTTTTTTTCAAATCCTCCGAAATCGTGAAAAACGACATACTATAGTATGCCCTCCGACACCATGGACTATAGCCTTTCGCTTTTGCGTGATTTTCACCTTTTTTTTTAATCCTCCGAAATCGTGAAAAACGACATACTATAGTATGCCCTCCGACACCATGGACTATAGCCTTTTGCTTTCGCGTGATTTTCACCTTTTTTTTAAATCCTCCGAAATCGTTAAAAACGACATACTATAGTATGCTCTCCGACACCATGGACTATAGCCTTTCGCTTTTGCGTGATTTTCACCTTTTTTTTTTTAAATCCTCCGAAATCGTGAAAAACGACATACTATAGTATGCCCTCCGACACCATGGACTATAGCCTTTCGCTTTTGCGTGATTTTCACCTTTTTTTTTAATCCTCCGAAATCGTGAAAAACGACATACTATAGTATGCCCTCCGACACCATGGACTATAGCCTTTCGCTTTTGCGTGATTTTCACCTTTTTTTTTTAAATCCTCCGAAATCGTGAAAAACGACATACTATAGTATGCCCTCCGACACCATGGACTATAGCCTTTCGCTTTTGCGTGATTTTCACCTTTTTTTCAAATCCTCCGAAATCGTGAAAAACGACATACTATAGTATGCCCTCCGACACCATGGACTATAGCCTTTCGCTTTTGCGTGATTTTCACCTTTTTTTTTAATCCTCCGAAATCGTGAAAAACGACATACTATAGTATGCCCTCCGACACCATGGACTATAGCCTTTTGCTTTTGCGTGATTTTCACCTTTTTTTTTAAATCCTCCGAAATCGTTAAAAACGACATACTATAGTATGCTCTCCGACACCATGGACTATAGCCTTTCGCTTTTGCGTGATTTTCACCTTTTTTTCAAATCCTCCGAAATCGTGAAAAACGACATACAATAGTATGCCCTCCGACACCATGGACGATAGCCTTTCGCTTTTGCGTGATTTTCACCTTTTTTTTTAAATCCTCCGAAATCGTGAAAAACCACATACTATAGTATGCCCTCCGACACCATGGACTATAGCCTTTCGCTTTTGCGTGATTTTCACCTTTTTTTTTAAATCCTCCGAAATCGTGAAAAACGACATACTATAGTATGCCCTCCGACACCATGGACTATAGCCTTTCGCTTTTGCGTGATTTTCACCTTTTTTTCAAATCCTCCGAAATCGTGAAAAACGACATACTATAGTATGCTCTCCGACACCATGGACTATAGCCTTTCGCTTTTGCGTGATTTTCTCCTTTTTTTCAAATCCTCCGAAATCGTGAAAAACGACATACTATAGTATGCCCTCCGACACCATGGACTATAGCCTTTCCCTTTTGCGTGATTTTCACCTTTTTTTTTAATCCTCCGAAATCGTGAAAAACGACATACTATAGTATGCCCTCCGACACGCCTTTCGCTTTTGCGTGATTTTCACCTTTTTTTTTTAAATCCTCCGAAATCGTGAAAAACGACATACTAGTATGCGGTCCGAGACCATGGACTATAGCCTTTCGCTTTTGCGTGATTTTCACCTTTTTTTTTAAATCCTCCGAAATCGTGAAAAACGACATACTATAGTATGCCCTCCGACACCATGGACTATAGCCTTTCGCTTTTGCGTGATTTTCACCTTTTTTTCAAATCCTCCGAAATCGTGAAAAACGACATACTATAGTATGCCCTCCGACACCATGGACTATAGCCTTTCGCTTTTGCGTGATTTTCACCTTTTTTTTTAATCCTCCGAAATCGTGAAAAACGACATACTATAGTATGCCCTCCGACACCATGGACTATAGCCTTTTGCTTTCGCGTGATTTTCACCTTTTTTTTAAATCCTCCGAAATCGTTAAAAACGACATACTATAGTATGCTCTCCGACACCATGGACTATAGCCTTTCGCTTTTGCGTGATTTTCACCTTTTTTTCAAATCCTCCGAAATCGTGAAAAACGACATACTATAGTATGCCCTCCGACACCATGGACTATAGCCTTTCGCTTTTGCGTGATTTTCACCTTTTTTTTTAAATCCTCCAAAATCGTGAAAAACCACATACTATAGTATGCCCTCCGACACCATGGACTATAGCCTTTCGCTTTTGCGTGATTTTCACCTTTTTTTTTTAAATCCTCCGAAATCGTGAAAAACGACATACTATAGTATGCCCTCCGACACCATGGACTATAGCCTTTCGCTTTTGCGTGATTTTCACCTTTTTTTTTTAAATCCTCCGAAATCGTGAAAAACGACATACTATAGTATGCCCTCCGACACCATGGACTATAGCCTTTCGCTTTTGCGTGATTTTCACCTTTTTTTCAAATCCTCCGAAATCGTGAAAAACGACATACTATAGTATGCCCTCCGACACCATGGACTATAGCCTTTCGCTTTTGCGTGATTTTCACCTTTTTTTTTAATCCTCCGAAATCGTGAAAAACGACATACTATAGTATGCCCTCCGACACCATGGACTATAGCCTTTTGCTTTCGCGTGATTTTCACCTTTTTTTTAAATCCTCCGAAATCGTTAAAAACGACATACTATAGTATGCTCTCCGACACCATGGACTATAGCCTTTCGCTTTTGCGTGATTTTCACCTTTTTTTCAAATCCTCCGAAATCGTGAAAAACGACATACTATAGTATGCCCTCCGACACCATGGACTATAGCCTTTCGCTTTTGCGTGATTTTCACCTTTTTTTTTAAATCCTCCAAAATCGTGAAAAACCACATACTATAGTATGCCCTCCGACACCATGGACTATAGCCTTTCGCTTTTGCGTGATTTTCACCTTTTTTTTTAAAATCCTCCGAAATCGTGAAAAACGACATACTATAGTATGCCCTCCGACACCATGGACTATAGCCTTTCGCTTTTGCGTGATTTTCACCTTTTTTTTTAATCCTCCGAAATCGTGAAAAACGACATACTATAGTATGCCCTCCGACACCATGGACTATAGCCTTTCGCTTTTGCGTGATTTTCACCTTTTTTTTTTAAATCCTCCGAAATCGTGAAAAACGACATACTATAGTATGCCCTCCGACACCATGGACTATAGCCTTTCGCTTTTGCGTGATTTTCACCTTTTTTTCAAATCCTCCGAAATCGTGAAAAACGACATACTATAGTATGCCCTCCGACACCATGGACTATAGCCTTTCGCTTTTGCGTGATTTTCACCTTTTTTTTTAATCCTCCGAAATCGTGAAAAACGACATACTATATAGTATGCCCCCTGACACCATGGACTATAGCCTTTTGCTTTTGCGTGATTTTCACCTTTTTTTTTAAATCCTCCGAAATCGTTAAAAACGACATACTATAGTATGCTCTCCGACACCATGGACTATAGCCTTTCGCTTTTGCGTGATTTTCACCTTTTTTTTTAATCCTCCGAAATCGTGAAAAACGACATACTATAGTATGCCCTCCGACACCATGGACTATAGCCTTTCGCTTTTGTGTGATTTTCACCTTTTTTTCAAATCCTCCGAAATCGTGAAAAACGACATACTATAGTATGCCCTCCGACACCATGGACTATAGCCTTTCGCTTTTGCGTGATTTTCACCTTTTTTTTTAATCCTCCGAAATCGTGAAAAACGACATACTATATAGTATGCCCCCTGACACCATGGACTATAGCCTTTTGCTTTTGCGTGATTTTCACCTTTTTTTTTAAATCCTCCGAAATCGTTAAAAACGACATACTATAGTATGCTCTCCGACACCATGGACTATAGCCTTTCGCTTTTGCGTGATTTTCACCTTTTTTTTTAATCCTCCGAAATCGTGAAAAACGACATACTATAGTATGCCCTCCGACACCATGGACTATAGCCTTTCGCTTTTGTGTGATTTTCACCTTTTTTTCAAATCCTCCGAAATCGTGAAAAACGACATACTATAGTATGCCCTCCGACACCATGGACTATAGCCTTTCGCTTTTGCGTGATTTTCACCTTTTTTTTTAAAATCCTCCGAAATCGTGAAAAACGACATACTATAGTATGCCCTCCGACACCATGGACTATAGCCTTTCGCTTTTGCGTGATTTTCACCTTTTTTTTTAATCCTCCGAAATCGTGAAAAACGACATACTATAGTATGCCCTCCGACACCATGGACTATAGCCTTTCGCTTTTGCGTGATTTTCACCTTTTTTTTTTAAATCCTCCGAAATCGTGAAAAACGACATACTATAGTATGCCCTCCGACACCATGGACTATAGCCTTTCGCTTTTGCGTGATTTTCACCTTTTTTTCAAATCCTCCGAAATCGTGAAAAACGACATACTATAGTATGCCCTCCGACACCATGGACTATAGCCTTTCGCTTTTGCGTGATTTTCACCTTTTTTTTTAATCCTCCGAAATCGTGAAAAACGACATACTATAGTATGCCCTCCGACACCATGGACTATAGCCTTTTGCTTTCGCGTGATTTTCACCTTTTTTTTAAATCCTCCGAAATCGTTAAAAACGACATACTATAGTATGCTCTCCGACACCATGGACTATAGCCTTTCGCTTTTGCGTGATTTTCACCTTTTTTTCAAATCCTCCGAAATCGTGAAAAACGACATACTATAGTATGCCCTCCGACACCATGGACTATAGCCTTTCGCTTTTGCGTGATTTTCACCTTTTTTTTTAAATCCTCCAAAATCGTGAAAAACCACATACTATAGTATGCCCTCCGACACCATGGACTATAGCCTTTCGCTTTTGCGTGATTTTCACCTTTTTTTTAAAAATCCTCCGAAATCGTGAAAAACGACATACTATAGTATGCCCTCCGACACCATGGACTATAGCCTTTCGCTTTTGCGTGATTTTCACCTTTTTTTTTAATCCTCCGAAATCGTGAAAAACGACATACTATAGTATGCCCTCCGACACCATGGACTATAGCCTTTCGCTTTTGCGTGATTTTCACCTTTTTTTTTTAAATCCTCCGAAATCGTGAAAAACGACATACTATAGTATGCCCTCCGACACCATGGACTATAGCCTTTCGCTTTTGCGTGATTTTCACCTTTTTTTCAAATCCTCCGAAATCGTGAAAAACGACATACTATAGTATGCCCTCCGACACCATGGACTATAGCCTTTCGCTTTTGCGTGATTTTCACCTTTTTTTTTAATCCTCCGAAATCGTGAAAAACGACATACTATATAGTATGCCCCCTGACACCATGGACTATAGCCTTTTGCTTTTGCGTGATTTTCACCTTTTTTTTTAAATCCTCCGAAATCGTTAAAAACGACATACTATAGTATGCTCTCCGACACCATGGACTATAGCCTTTCGCTTTTGCGTGATTTTCACCTTTTTTTTTAATCCTCCGAAATCGTGAAAAACGACATACTATAGTATGCCCTCCGACACCATGGACTATAGCCTTTCGCTTTTGTGTGATTTTCACCTTTTTTTCAAATCCTCCGAAATCGTGAAAAACGACATACTATAGTATGCCCTCCGACACCATGGACTATAGCCTTTCGCTTTTGCGTGATTTTCACCTTTTTTTCAAATCCTCCGAAATCGTGAAAAACGACATACTATAGTATGCCCTCCGACACCATGGACTATAGCCTTTCGCTTTTGTGTGATTTTCACCTCTTTTTTCAAATCCTCCGAAATCGTGAAAAACGACATACTATAGTATGCCCTCCGACACCATGGACTATAGCCTTTCGCTTTTGCGTGATTTTCACCTTTTTTTCAAATCCTCCGAAATCGTGAAAAACGACATACTATAGTATGCCCTCCGACACCATGGACTATAGCCTTTCGCTTTTGCGTGATTTTCACCTTTTTTTTTAAATCCTCCGAAATCGTGAAAAACGACATACTATAGTATGCCCTCCGACACCATGGACTATAGCCTTTCGCTTTTGCGTGATTTTCACCTTTTTTTCAAATCCTCCGAAATCGTGAAAAACGACATACTATAGTATGCCCTCCGACACCATGGACTATAGCCTTTCGCTTTTGCGTGATTTTCACCTTTTTTTTTAATCCTCCGAAATCGTGAAAAACGACATACTATAGTATGCCCTCCGACACGCCTTTCGCTTTTGCGTGATTTTCACCTTTTTTTTTTAAATCCTCCGAAATCGTGAAAAACGACATACTAGTATGCGGTCCGAGACCATGGACTATAGCCTTTCGCTTTTGCGTGATTTTCACATTTTTTTTTAAATCCTCCGAAATCGTGAAAAACGACATACTATAGTATGCCCTCCGACACCATGGACTATAGCCTTTCGCTTTTTCGTGATTTTCACCTTTTTTTCAAATCCTCCGAAATCGTGAAAAACGACATACTATAGTATGCCCTCCGACACCATGGACTATAGCCTTTCGCTTTTGCGTGATTTTCACCTTTTTTTTTAATCCTCCGAAATCGTGAAAAACGACATACTATAGTATGCCCTCCGACACCATGGACTATAGCCTTTTGCTTTCGCGTGATTTTCACCTTTTTTTTAAATCCTCCGAAATCGTTAAAAACGACATACTATAGTATGCTCTCCGACACCATGGACTATAGCCTTTCGCTTTTGCGTGATTTTCACCTTTTTTTCAAATCCTCCGAAATCGTGAAAAACGACATACTATAGTATGCCCTCCGACACCATGGACTATAGCCTTTCGCTTTTGCGTGATTTTCACCTTTTTTTTTAAATCCTCCAAAATCGTGAAAAACCACATACTATAGTATGCCCTCCGACACCATGGACTATAGCCTTTCGCTTTTGCGTGATTTTCACCTTTTTTTCAAATCCTCCGAAATCGTGAAAAACGACATACTATAGTATGCCCTCCGACACCATGGACTATAGCCTTTCGCTTTTGCGTGATTTTCACCTTTTTTTTTAAATCCTCCGAAATCGTGAAAAACGACATACTATAGTATGCCCTCCGACACCATGGACTATAGCCTTTCGCTTTTGCGTGATTTTCACCTTTTTTTCAAATCCTCCGAAATCGTGAAAAACGACATACTATAGTATGCCCTCCGACACCATGGACTATAGCCTTTCGCTTTTGCGTGATTTTCACCTTTTTTTTTAATCCTCCGAAATCGTGAAAAACGACATACTATAGTATGCCCTCCGACACGCCTTTCGCTTTTGCGTGATTTTCACCTTTTTTTTTTAAATCCTCCGAAATCGTGAAAAACGACATACTAGTATGCGGTCCGAGACCATGGACTATAGCCTTTCGCTTTTGCGTGATTTTCACATTTTTTTTTAAATCCTCCGAAATCGTGAAAAACGACATACTATAGTATGCCCTCCGACACCATGGACTATAGCCTTTCGCTTTTTCGTGATTTTCACCTTTTTTTCAAATCCTCCGAAATCGTGAAAAACGACATACTATAGTATGCCCTCCGACACCATGGACTATAGCCTTTCGCTTTTGCGTGATTTTCACCTTTTTTTTTAATCCTCCGAAATCGTGAAAAACGACATACTATAGTATGCCCTCCGACACCATGGACTATAGCCTTTTGCTTTCGCGTGATTTTCACCTTTTTTTTAAATCCTCCGAAATCGTTAAAAACGACATACTATAGTATGCTCTCCGACACCATGGACTATAGCCTTTCGCTTTTGCGTGATTTTCACCTTTTTTTTTTTAAATCCTCCGAAATCGTGAAAAACGACATACTATAGTATGCCCTCCGACACCATGGACTATAGCCTTTCGCTTTTGCGTGATTTTCACCTTTTTTTTTAATCCTCCGAAATCGTGAAAAACGACATACTATAGTATGCCCTCCGACACCATGGACTATAGCCTTTCGCTTTTGCGTGATTTTCACCTTTTTTTTTTAAATCCTCCGAAATCGTGAAAAACGACATACTATAGTATGCCCTCCGACACCATGGACTATAGCCTTTCGCTTTTGCGTGATTTTCACCTTTTTTTCAAATCCTCCGAAATCGTGAAAAACGACATACTATAGTATGCCCTCCGACACCATGGACTATAGCCTTTCGCTTTTGCGTGATTTTCACCTTTTTTTTTAATCCTCCGAAATCGTGAAAAACGACATACTATAGTATGCCCTCCGACACCATGGACTATAGCCTTTTGCTTTTGCGTGATTTTCACCTTTTTTTTTAAATCCTCCGAAATCGTTAAAAACGACATACTATAGTATGCTCTCCGACACCATGGACTATAGCCTTTCGCTTTTGCGTGATTTTCACCTTTTTTTCAAATCCTCCGAAATCGTGAAAAACGACATACAATAGTATGCCCTCCGACACCATGGACGATAGCCTTTCGCTTTTGCGTGATTTTCACCTTTTTTTTTAAATCCTCCGAAATCGTGAAAAACCACATACTATAGTATGCCCTCCGACACCATGGACTATAGCCTTTCGCTTTTGCGTGATTTTCACCTTTTTTTTTAAAATCCTCCGAAATCGTGAAAAACGACATACTATAGTATGCCCTCCGACACCATGGACTATAGCCTTTCGCTTTTGCGTGATTTTCACCTTTTTTTTTAAATCCTCCGAAATCGTGAAAAACGACATACTATAGTATGCCCTCCGACACCATGGACTATAGCCTTTCGCTTTTGCGTGATTTTCACCTTTTTTTCAAATCCTCCGAAATCGTGAAAAACGACATACTATAGTATGCCCTCCGACACCATGGACTATAGCCTTTCGCTTTTGCGTGATTTTCACCTTTTTTTTTAATCCTCCGAAATCGTGAAAAACGACATACTATAGTATGCCCTCCGACACCATGGACTATAGCCTTTCGCTTTTGCGTGATTTTCACCTTTTTTTTTAAAATCCTCCGAAATCGTGAAAAACGACATACTATAGTATGCCCTCCGACACCATGGACTATAGCCTTTCGCTTTTGCGTGATTTTCACCTTTTTTTCAAATCCTCCGAAATCGTGAAAAACGACATACTATAGTATGCCCTCCGACACCATGGACTATAGCCTTTCGCTTTTGCGTGATTTTCACCTTTTTTTTTAATCCTCCGAAATCGTGAAAAACGACATACTATAGTATGCCCTCCGACACGCCTTTCGCTTTTGCGTGATTTTCACCTTTTTTTTTTAAATCCTCCGAAATCGTGAAAAACGACATACTAGTATGCGGTCCGAGACCATGGACTATAGCCTTTCGCTTTTGCGTGATTTTCACCTTTTTTTTTAAATCCTCCGAAATCGTGAAAAACGACATACTATAGTATGCCCTCCGACACCATGGACTATAGCCTTTCGCTTTTGCGTGATTTTCACCTTTTTTTCAAATCCTCCGAAATCGTGAAAAACGACATACTATAGTATGCCCTCCGACACCATGGACTATAGCCTTTCGCTTTTGCGTGATTTTCACCTTTTTTTTTAATCCTCCGAAATCGTGAAAAACGACATACTATAGTATGCCCTCCGACACCATGGACTATAGCCTTTTGCTTTCGCGTGATTTTCACCTTTTTTTTAAATCCTCCGAAATCGTTAAAAACGACATACTATAGTATGCTCTCCGACACCATGGACTATAGCCTTTCGCTTTTGCGTGATTTTCACCTTTTTTTCAAATCCTCCGAAATCGTGAAAAACGACATACTATAGTATGCCCTCCGACACCATGGACTATAGCCTTTCGCTTTTGCGTGATTTTCACCTTTTTTTTAAAATCCTCCAAAATCGTGAAAAACCACATACTATAGTATGCCCTCCGACACCATGGACTATAGCCTTTCGCTTTTGCGTGATTTTCACCTTTTTTTTAAAAATCCTCCGAAATCGTGAAAAACGACATACTATAGTATGCCCTCCGACACCATGGACTATAGCCTTTCGCTTTTGCGTGATTTTCACCTTTTTTTTTAATCCTCCGAAATCGTGAAAAACGACATACTATAGTATGCCCTCCGACACCATGGACTATAGCCTTTCGCTTTTGCGTGATTTTCACCTTTTTTTTTTAAATCCTCCGAAATCGTGAAAAACGACATACTATAGTATGCCCTCCGACACCATGGACTATAGCCTTTCGCTTTTGCGTGATTTTCACCTTTTTTTCAAATCCTCCGAAATCGTGAAAAACGACATACTATAGTATGCCCTCCGACACCATGGACTATAGCCTTTCGCTTTTGCGTGATTTTCACCTTTTTTTTTAAATCCTCCAAAATCGTGAAAAACCACATACTATAGTATGCCCTCCGACACCATGGACTATAGCCTTTCGCTTTTGCGTGATTTTCACCTTTTTTTCAAATCCTCCGAAATCGTGAAAAACGACATACTATAGTATGCCCTCCGACACCATGGACTATAGCCTTTCGCTTTTGCGTGATTTTCACCTTTTTTTTTAAATCCTCCGAAATCGTGAAAAACGACATACTATAGTATGCCCTCCGACACCATGGACTATAGCCTTTCGCTTTTGCGTGATTTTCACCTTTTTTTCAAATCCTCCGAAATCGTGAAAAACGACATACTATAGTATGCCCTCCGACACCATGGACTATAGCCTTTCGCTTTTGCGTGATTTTCACCTTTTTTTTTAATCCTCCGAAATCGTGAAAAACGACATACTATAGTATGCCCTCCGACACGCCTTTCGCTTTTGCGTGATTTTCACCTTTTTTTTTTAAATCCTCCGAAATCGTGAAAAACGACATACTAGTATGCGGTCCGAGACCATGGACTATAGCCTTTCGCTTTTGCGTGATTTTCACATTTTTTTTTAAATCCTCCGAAATCGTGAAAAACGACATACTATAGTATGCCCTCCGACACCATGGACTATAGCCTTTCGCTTTTTCGTGATTTTCACCTTTTTTTCAAATCCTCCGAAATCGTGAAAAACGACATACTATAGTATGCCCTCCGACACCATGGACTATAGCCTTTCGCTTTTGCGTGATTTTCACCTTTTTTTTTAATCCTCCGAAATCGTGAAAAACGACATACTATAGTATGCCCTCCGACACCATGGACTATAGCCTTTTGCTTTCGCGTGATTTTCACCTTTTTTTTAAATCCTCCGAAATCGTTAAAAACGACATACTATAGTATGCTCTCCGACACCATGGACTATAGCCTTTCGCTTTTGCGTGATTTTCACCTTTTTTTTTTTAAATCCTCCGAAATCGTGAAAAACGACATACTATAGTATGCCCTCCGACACCATGGACTATAGCCTTTCGCTTTTGCGTGATTTTCACCTTTTTTTTTAATCCTCCGAAATCGTGAAAAACGACATACTATAGTATGCCCTCCGACACCATGGACTATAGCCTTTCGCTTTTGCGTGATTTTCACCTTTTTTTTTTAAATCCTCCGAAATCGTGAAAAACGACATACTATAGTATGCCCTCCGACACCATGGACTATAGCCTTTCGCTTTTGCGTGATTTTCACCTTTTTTTCAAATCCTCCGAAATCGTGAAAAACGACATACTATAGTATGCCCTCCGACACCATGGACTATAGCCTTTCGCTTTTGCGTGATTTTCACCTTTTTTTTTAATCCTCCGAAATCGTGAAAAACGACATACTATAGTATGCCCTCCGACACCATGGACTATAGCCTTTTGCTTTTGCGTGATTTTCACCTTTTTTTTTAAATCCTCCGAAATCGTTAAAAACGACATACTATAGTATGCTCTCCGACACCATGGACTATAGCCTTTCGCTTTTGCGTGATTTTCACCTTTTTTTCAAATCCTCCGAAATCGTGAAAAACGACATACAATAGTATGCCCTCCGACACCATGGACGATAGCCTTTCGCTTTTGCGTGATTTTCACCTTTTTTTTTAAATCCTCCGAAATCGTGAAAAACCACATACTATAGTATGCCCTCCGACACCATGGACTATAGCCTTTCGCTTTTGCGTGATTTTCACCTTTTTTTTTAAAATCCTCCGAAATCGTGAAAAACGACATACTATAGTATGCCCTCCGACACCATGGACTATAGCCTTTCGCTTTTGCGTGATTTTCACCTTTTTTTTTAAATCCTCCGAAATCGTGAAAAACGACATACTATAGTATGCCCTCCGACACCATGGACTATAGCCTTTCGCTTTTGCGTGATTTTCACCTTTTTTTCAAATCCTCCGAAATCGTGAAAAACGACATACTATAGTATGCCCTCCGACACCATGGACTATAGCCTTTCGCTTTTGCGTGATTTTCACCTTTTTTTTTAATCCTCCGAAATCGTGAAAAACGACATACTATAGTATGCCCTCCGACACCATGGACTATAGCCTTTCGCTTTTGCGTGATTTTCACCTTTTTTTTTAAAATCCTCCGAAATCGTGAAAAACGACATACTATAGTATGCCCTCCGACACCATGGACTATAGCCTTTCGCTTTTGCGTGATTTTCACCTTTTTTTCAAATCCTCCGAAATCGTGAAAAACGACATACTATAGTATGCCCTCCGACACCATGGACTATAGCCTTTCGCTTTTGCGTGATTTTCACCTTTTTTTTTAATCCTCCGAAATCGTGAAAAACGACATACTATATAGTATGCCCCCTGACACCATGGACTATAGCCTTTTGCTTTTGCGTGATTTTCACCTTTTTTTTTAAATCCTCCGAAATCGTTAAAAACGACATACTATAGTATGCTCTCCGACACCATGGACTATAGCCTTTCGCTTTTGCGTGATTTTCACCTTTTTTTCAAATCCTCCGAAATCGTGAAAAACGACATACTATAGTATGCCCTCCGACACCATGGACTATAGCCTTTCCCTTTTGCGTGATTTTCACCTTTTTTTTTAATCCTCCGAAATCGTGAAAAACGACATACTATAGTATGCCCTCCGACACGCCTTTCGCTTTTGCGTGATTTTCACCTTTTTTTTTTAAATCCTCCGAAATCGTGAAAAACGACATACTAGTATGCGGTCCGAGACCATGGACTATAGCCTTTCGCTTTTGCGTGATTTTCACCTTTTTTTTTAAATCCTCCGAAATCGTGAAAAACGACATACTATAGTATGCCCTCCGACACCATGGACTATAGCCTTTCGCTTTTGCGTGATTTTCACCTTTTTTTCAAATCCTCCGAAATCGTGAAAAACGACATACTATAGTATGCCCTCCGACACCATGGACTATAGCCTTTCGCTTTTGCGTGATTTTCACCTTTTTTTTTAATCCTCCGAAATCGTGAAAAACGACATACTATAGTATGCCCTCCGACACCATGGACTATAGCCTTTTGCTTTCGCGTGATTTTCACCTTTTTTTTAAATCCTCCGAAATCGTTAAAAACGACATACTATAGTATGCTCTCCGACACCATGGACTATAGCCTTTCGCTTTTGCGTGATTTTCACCTTTTTTTCAAATCCTCCGAAATCGTGAAAAACGACATACTATAGTATGCCCTCCGACACCATGGACTATAGCCTTTCGCTTTTGCGTGATTTTCACCTTTTTTTTAAAATCCTCCAAAATCGTGAAAAACCACATACTATAGTATGCCCTCCGACACCATGGACTATAGCCTTTCGCTTTTGCGTGATTTTCACCTTTTTTTTTAAAATCCTCCGAAATCGTGAAAAACGACATACTATAGTATGCCCTCCGACACCATGGACTATAGCCTTTCGCTTTTGCGTGATTTTCACCTTTTTTTTTAATCCTCCGAAATCGTGAAAAACGACATACTATAGTATGCCCTCCGACACCATGGACTATAGCCTTTCGCTTTTGCGTGATTTTCACCTTTTTTTTTAAAATCCTCCGAAATCGTGAAAAACGACATACTATAGTATGCCCTCCGACACCATGGACTATAGCCTTTCGCTTTTGCGTGATTTTCACCTTTTTTTTTAATCCTCCGAAATCGTGAAAAACGACATACTATAGTATGCCCTCCGACACCATGGACTATAGCCTTTCGCTTTTGCGTGATTTTCACCTTTTTTTTTAAAATCCTCCGAAATCGTGAAAAACGACATACTATAGTATGCCCTCCGACACCATGGACTATAGCCTTTCGCTTTTGCGTGATTTTCACCTTTTTTTCAAATCCTCCGAAATCGTGAAAAACGACATACTATAGTATGCCCTCCGACACCATGGACTATAGCCTTTCGCTTTTGCGTGATTTTCACCTTTTTTTTTAATCCTCCGAAATCGTGAAAAACGACATACTATATAGTATGCCCCCTGACACCATGGACTATAGCCTTTTGCTTTTGCGTGATTTTCACCTTTTTTTTTAAATCCTCCGAAATCGTTAAAAACGACATACTATAGTATGCTCTCCGACACCATGGACTATAGCCTTTCGCTTTTGCGTGATTTTCACCTTTTTTTCAAATCCTCCGAAATCGTGAAAAACGACATACTATAGTATGCCCTCCGACACCATGGACTATAGCCTTTCCCTTTTGCGTGATTTTCACCTTTTTTTTTAATCCTCCGAAATCGTGAAAAACGACATACTATAGTATGCCCTCCGACACGCCTTTCGCTTTTGCGTGATTTTCACCTTTTTTTTTTAAATCCTCCGAAATCGTGAAAAACGACATACTAGTATGCGGTCCGAGACCATGGACTATAGCCTTTCGCTTTTGCGTGATTTTCACCTTTTTTTTTAAATCCTCCGAAATCGTGAAAAACGACATACTATAGTATGCCCTCCGACACCATGGACTATAGCCTTTCGCTTTTGCGTGATTTTCACCTTTTTTTCAAATCCTCCGAAATCGTGAAAAACGACATACTATAGTATGCCCTCCGACACCATGGACTATAGCCTTTCGCTTTTGCGTGATTTTCACCTTTTTTTTTAATCCTCCGAAATCGTGAAAAACGACATACTATAGTATGCCCTCCGACACCATGGACTATAGCCTTTTGCTTTCGCGTGATTTTCACCTTTTTTTTAAATCCTCCGAAATCGTTAAAAACGACATACTATAGTATGCTCTCCGACACCATGGACTATAGCCTTTCGCTTTTGCGTGATTTTCACCTTTTTTTCAAATCCTCCGAAATCGTGAAAAACGACATACTATAGTATGCCCTCCGACACCATGGACTATAGCCTTTCGCTTTTGCGTGATTTTCACCTTTTTTTTTAAAATCCTCCAAAATCGTGAAAAACCACATACTATAGTATGCCCTCCGACACCATGGACTATAGCCTTTCGCTTTTGCGTGATTTTCACCTTTTTTTTTAAAATCCTCCGAAATCGTGAAAAACGACATACTATAGTATGCCCTCCGACACCATGGACTATAGCCTTTCGCTTTTGCGTGATTTTCACCTTTTTTTTTAATCCTCCGAAATCGTGAAAAACGACATACTATAGTATGCCCTCCGACACCATGGACTATAGCCTTTCGCTTTTGCGTGATTTTCACCTTTTTTTTTTAAATCCTCCGAAATCGTGAAAAACGACATACTATAGTATGCCCTCCGACACCATGGACTATAGCCTTTCGCTTTTGCGTGATTTTCACCTTTTTTTCAAATCCTCCGAAATCGTGAAAAACGACATACTATAGTATGCCCTCCGACACCATGGACTATAGCCTTTCGCTTTTGCGTGATTTTCACCTTTTTTTTTAATCCTCCGAAATCGTGAAAAACGACATACTATAGTATGCCCTCCGACACCATGGACTATAGCCTTTTGCTTTTGCGTGATTTTCACCTTTTTTTTTAAATCCTCCGAAATCGTTAAAAACGACATACTATAGTATGCTCTCCGACACCATGGACTATAGCCTTTCGCTTTTGCGTGATTTTCACCTTTTTTTCAAATCCTCCGAAATCGTGAAAAACGACATACAATAGTATGCCCTCCGACACCATGGACGATAGCCTTTCGCTTTTGCGTGATTTTCACCTTTTTTTTTAAATCCTCCGAAATCGTGAAAAACCACATACTATAGTATGCCCTCCGACACCATGGACTATAGCCTTTCGCTTTTGCGTGATTTTCACCTTTTTTTTTAAAATCCTCCGAAATCGTGAAAAACGACATACTATAGTATGCCCTCCGACACCATGGACTATAGCCTTTCGCTTTTGCGTGATTTTCACCTTTTTTTTTAAATCCTCCGAAATCGTGAAAAACGACATACTATAGTATGCCCTCCGACACCATGGACTATAGCCTTTCGCTTTTGCGTGATTTTCACCTTTTTTTCAAATCCTCCGAAATCGTGAAAAACGACATACTATAGTATGCCCTCCGACACCATGGACTATAGCCTTTCGCTTTTGCGTGATTTTCACCTTTTTTTTTAATCCTCCGAAATCGTGAAAAACGACATACTATAGTATGCCCTCCGACACCATGGACTATAGCCTTTCGCTTTTGCGTGATTTTCACCTTTTTTTTTTAAATCCTCCGAAATCGTGAAAAACGACATACTATAGTATGCCCTCCGACACCATGGACTATAGCCTTTCGCTTTTGCGTGATTTTCACCTTTTTTTCAAATCCTCCGAAATCGTGAAAAACGACATACTATAGTATGCCCTCCGACACCATGGACTATAGCCTTTCGCTTTTGCGTGATTTTCACCTTTTTTTTTAATCCTCCGAAATCGTGAAAAACGACATACTATATAGTATGCCCCCTGACACCATGGACTATAGCCTTTTGCTTTTGCGTGATTTTCACCTTTTTTTTTAAATCCTCCGAAATCGTTAAAAACGACATACTATAGTATGCTCTCCGACACCATGGACTATAGCCTTTCGCTTTTGCGTGATTTTCACCTTTTTTTTTAATCCTCCGAAATCGTGAAAAACGACATACTATAGTATGCCCTCCGACACCATGGACTATAGCCTTTCGCTTTTGTGTGATTTTCACCTTTTTTTCAAATCCTCCGAAATCGTGAAAAACGACATACTATAGTATGCCCTCCGACACCATGGACTATAGCCTTTCGCTTTTGCGTGATTTTCACCTTTTTTTCAAATCCTCCGAAATCGTGAAAAACGACATACTATAGTATGCCCTCCGACACCATGGACTATAGCCTTTCGCTTTTGTGTGATTTTCACCTTTTTTTCAAATCCTCCGAAATCGTGAAAAACGACATACTATAGTATGCCCTCCGACACCATGGACTATAGCCTTTCGCTTTTGCGTGATTTTCACCTTTTTTTCAAATCCTCCGAAATCGTGAAAAACGACATACTATAGTATGCCCTCCGACACCATGGACTATAGCCTTTCGCTTTTGCGTGATTTTCACCTTTTTTTTTAAATCCTCCGAAATCGTGAAAAACGACATACTATAGTATGCCCTCCGACACCATGGACTATAGCCTTTCGCTTTTGCGTGATTTTCACCTTTTTTTCAAATCCTCCGAAATCGTGAAAAACGACATACTATAGTATGCCCTCCGACACCATGGACTATAGCCTTTCGCTTTTGCGTGATTTTCACCTTTTTTTTTAATCCTCCGAAATCGTGAAAAACGACATACTATAGTATGTCCTCCGACACGCCTTTCGCTTTTGCGTGATTTTCACCTTTTTTTTTTAAAATCCTCCGAAATCGTGAAAAACGACATACTAGTATGCGGTCCGAGACCATGGACTATAGCCTTTCGCTTTTGCGTGATTTTCACATTTTTTTTTAAATCCTCCGAAATCGTGAAAAACGACATACTATAGTATGCCCTCCGACACCATGGACTATAGCCTTTCGCTTTTTCGTGATTTTCACCTTTTTTTCAAATCCTCCGAAATCGTGAAAAACGACATACTATAGTATGCCCTCCGACACCATGGACTATAGCCTTTCGCTTTTGCGTGATTTTCACCTTTTTTTTTAATCCTCCGAAATCGTGAAAAACGACATACTATAGTATGCCCTCCGACACCATGGACTATAGCCTTTTGCTTTCGCGTGATTTTCACCTTTTTTTTAAATCCTCCGAAATCGTTAAAAACGACATACTATAGTATGCTCTCCGACACCATGGACTATAGCCTTTCGCTTTTGCGTGATTTTCACCTTTTTTTCAAATCCTCCGAAATCGTGAAAAACGACATACTATAGTATGCCCTCCGACACCATGGACTATAGCCTTTCGCTTTTGCGTGATTTTCACCTTTTTTTCAAATCCTCCGAAATCGTGAAAAACGACATACTATAGTATGCCCTCCGACACCATGGACTATAGCCTTTCGCTTTTGCGTGATTTTCACCTTTTTTTTTAAATCCTCCGAAATCGTGAAAAACGACATACTATAGTATGCCCTCCGACACCATGGACTATAGCCTTTCGCTTTTGCGTGATTTTCACCTTTTTTTCAAATCCTCCGAAATCGTGAAAAACGACATACTATAGTATGCCCTCCGACACCATGGACTATAGCCTTTCGCTTTTGCGTGATTTTCACCTTTTTTTCAAATCCTCCGAAATCGTGAAAAACGACATACTATAGTATGCCCTCCGACACCATGGACTATAGCCTTTCGCTTTTGCGTGATTTTCACCTTTTTTTCAAATCCTCCGAAATCGTGAAAAACGACATACTATAGTATGCCCTCCGACACCATGGACTATAGCCTTTCGCTTTTGCGTGATTTTCACCTTTTTTTTTAATCCTCCGAAATCGTGAAAAACGACATACTATAGTATGCCCTCCGACACCATGGACTATAGCCTTTCGCTTTTGCGTGATTTTCACCTTTTTTTCAAATCCTCCGAAATCGTGAAAAACGACATACTATAGTATGCCCTCCGACACCATGGACTATAGCCTTTCGCTTTTGCGTGATTTTCACCTTTTTTTTTAATCCTCCGAAATCGTGAAAAACGACATACTATAGTATGCCCTCCGACACGCCTTTCGCTTTTGCGTGATTTTCACCTTTTTTTTTTAAATCCTCCGAAATCGTGAAAAACGACATAATAGTATGCCCTCCGACACCATGGACTATAGCCTTTCGCTTTTGCGTGATTTTCACCTTTTTTTCAAATCCTCCTAAATCGTGAAAAACGACATACTATAGTATGCCCTCAGACACCATGGACTATAGCCTTTCGCTTTTGCGTGATTTTCACCTTTTTTTTTAATCCTCCGAAATCGTGGAAAAACGACATACTATAGTATGCCCTCCGACACCATGGACTATAGCCTTTTGCTTTCGCGTGATTTTCACCTTTTTTTTTAAATCCTCCGAAATCGTTAAAAACGACATACTATAGTATGCTCTCCGACACCATGGACTATAGCCTTTCGCTTTTGCGTGATTTTCACCTTTTTTTCAAATCCTCCGAAATCGTGAAAAACGACATACTATAGTATGCCCTCCGACACCATGGACTATAGCCTTTCGCTTTTGCGTGATTTTCACCTTTTTTTTAAAATCCTCCAAAATCGTGAAAAACCACATACTATAGTATGCCCTCCGACACCATGGACTATAGCCTTTCGCTTTTGCGTGATTTTCACCTTTTTTTTTTAAATCCTCCGAAATCGTGAAAAACGACATACTATAGTATGCCCTCCGACACCATGGACTATAGCCTTTCGCTTTTGCGTGATTTTCACCTTTTTTTTTAAAATCCTCCAAAATCGTGAAAAACTACATACTAGTATGCGGTCCGAGACCATGGACTATAGCCTTTCGCTTTTGCGTGATTTTCACCTTTTTTTCAAATCCTCCGAAATCGTGAAAAACGACATACTATAGTATGCCCTCCGACACCATGGACTATAGCCTTTCGCTTTTGCGTGATTTTCACCTTTTTTTCAAATCCTCCGAAATCGTGAAAAACGACATACTATAGTATGCCCTCCGACAACATGGACTATAGCCTTTCGCTTTTGCGTGATTTTCACCTTTTTTTTTAAATCCTCCGAAATCGTGAAAAACGACATACTATAGTATGCCCTCCCACACCATGGACTATAGCCTTTCGCTTTTGCGTGATTTTCACCTTTTTTTCAAATCCTCCGAAATCGTGAAAAACGACATACTATAGTATGCCCTCCGACACCATGGACTATAGCCTTTCGCTTTTGCGTGATTTTCACCTTTTTTTTGAATCCTCCGAAATCGTGAAAAACAACATACTATAGTATGCCCTCCGACACCATGGACTATAGCCTTTTGCTTTTGCGTGATTTTCACCTTTTTTTTAAATCCTCCGAAATCGTGAAAAACCACATACTATAGTATGCCCTCCGACACCATGGACTATAGCCTTTCGCTTTTGCGTGATTTTCACCTTTTTTTTTTAAATCCTCCGAAATCGTGAAAAACGACATACTATAGTATGCCCTCCGACACCATGGACTATAGCCTTTCGCTTTTGCGTGATTTTCACCTTTTTTTTTAATCCTCCGAAATCGTGAAAAACGACATACTATAGTATGCCCTCCGACACCATGGACTATAGCCTTTCGCTTTTGCGTGATTTTCACCTTTTTTTTTTAAATCCTCCGAAATCGTGAAAAACGACATACTATAGTATGCCCTCCGACACCATGGACTATAGCCTTTCGCTTTTGCGTGATTTTCACCTTTTTTTCAAATCCTCCGAAATCGTGAAAAACGACATACTATAGTATGCCCTCCGACACCATGGACTATAGCCTTTCGCTTTTGCGTGATTTTCACCTTTTTTTTTAATCCTCCGAAATCGTGAAAAACGACATACTATAGTATGCCCTCCGACACCATGGACTATAGCCTTTTGCTTTTGCGTGATTTTCACCTTTTTTTTTAAATCCTCCGAAATCGTTAAAAACGACATACTATAGTATGCTCTCCGACACCATGGACTATAGCCTTTCGCTTTTGCGTGATTTTCACCTTTTTTTCAAATCCTCCGAAATCGTGAAAAACGACATACAATAGTATGCCCTCCGACACCATGGACGATAGCCTTTCGCTTTTGCGTGATTTTCACCTTTTTTTTTAAATCCTCCGAAATCGTGAAAAACCACATACTATAGTATGCCCTCCGACACCATGGACTATAGCCTTTCGCTTTTGCGTGATTTTCACCTTTTTTTTTTAAAATCCTCCGAAATCGTGAAAAACGACATACTATAGTATGCCCTCCGACACCATGGACTATAGCCTTTCGCTTTTGCGTGATTTTCACCTTTTTTTTTAAATCCTCCGAAATCGTGAAAAACGACATACTATAGTATGCCCTCCGACACCATGGACTATAGCCTTTCGCTTTTGCGTGATTTTCACCTTTTTTTCAAATCCTCCGAAATCGTGAAAAACGACATACTATAGTATGCCCTCCGACACCATGGACTATAGCCTTTCGCTTTTGCGTGATTTTCACCTTTTTTTTTAATCCTCCAAAATCGTGAAAAACGACATACTATAGTATGCCCTCCGACACCATGGACTATAGCCTTTCGCTTTTGCGTGATTTTCACTTTTTTTTTTAAATCCTCCGAAATCGTGAAAAACGACATACTATAGTATGCCCTCCGACACCATGGACTATAGCCTTTCGCTTTTGCGTGATTTTCACCTTTTTTTCAAATCCTCCGAAATCGTGAAAAACGACATACTATAGTATGCCCTCCGACACCATGGACTATAGCCTTTCGCTTTTGCGTGATTTTCACCTTTTTTTTTAATCCTCCGAAATCGTGAAAAACGACATACTATATAGTATGCCCCCTGACACCATGGACTATAGCCTTTTGCTTTTGCGTGATTTTCACCTTTTTTTTTAAATCCTCCGAAATCGTTAAAAACGACATACTATAGTATGCTCTCCGACACCATGGACTATAGCCTTTCGCTTTTGCGTGATTTTCACCTTTTTTTCAAATCCTCCGAAATCGTGAAAAACGACATACTATAGTATGCCCTCCGACACCATGGACTATAGCCTTTCCCTTTTGCGTGATTTTCACCTTTTTTTTTAATCCTCCGAAATCGTGAAAAACGACATACTATAGTATGCCCTCCGACACGCCTTTCGCTTTTGCGTGATTTTCACCTTTTTTTTTTAAATCCTCCGAAATCGTGAAAAACGACATACTAGTATGCGGTCCGAGACCATGGACTATAGCCTTTCGCTTTTGCGTGATTTTCACCTTTTTTTTTAAATCCTCCGAAATCGTGAAAAACGACATACTATAGTATGCCCTCCGACACCATGGACTATAGCCTTTCGCTTTTGCGTGATTTTCACCTTTTTTTCAAATCCTCCGAAATCGTGAAAAACGACATACTATAGTATGCCCTCCGACACCATGGACTATAGCCTTTCGCTTTTGCGTGATTTTCACCTTTTTTTTTAATCCTCCGAAATCGTGAAAAACGACATACTATAGTATGCCCTCCGACACCATGGACTATAGCCTTTTGCTTTCGCGTGATTTTCACCTTTTTTTTAAATCCTCCGAAATCGTTAAAAACGACATACAATAGTATGCCCTCCGACACCATGGACGATAGCCTTTCGCTTTTGCGTGATTTTCACCTTTTTTTTTAAATCCTCCGAAATCGTGAAAAACCACATACTATAGTATGCCCTCCGACACCATGGACTATAGCCTTTCGCTTTTGCGTGATTTTCACCTTTTTTTTTAAAATCCTCCGAAATCGTGAAAAACGACATACTATAGTATGCCCTCCGACACCATGGACTATAGCCTTTCGCTTTTGCGTGATTTTCACCTTTTTTTTTAAATCCTCCGAAATCGTGAAAAACGACATACTATAGTATGCCCTCCGACACCATGGACTATAGCCTTTCGCTTTTGCGTGATTTTCACCTTTTTTTCAAATCCTCCGAAATCGTGAAAAACGACATACTATAGTATGCCCTCCGACACCATGGACTATAGCCTTTCGCTTTTGCGTGATTTTCACCTTTTTTTTTAATCCTCCGAAATCGTGAAAAACGACATACTATAGTATGCCCTCCGACACCATGGACTATAGCCTTTTGCTTTTGCGTGATTTTCACCTTTTTTTTTAAATCCTCCGAAATCGTTAAAAACGACATACTATAGTATGCTCTCCGACACCATGGACTATAGCCTTTCGCTTTTGCGTGATTTTCACCTTTTTTTCAAATCCTCCGAAATCGTGAAAAACGACATACTATAGTATGCCCTCCGACACCATGGACTATAGCCTTTCCCTTTTGCGTGATTTTCACCTTTTTTTTTAATCCTCCGAAATCGTGAAAAACGACATACTATAGTATGCCCTCCGACACGCCTTTCGCTTTTGCGTGATTTTCACCTTTTTTTTTTAAATCCTCCGAAATCGTGAAAAACGACATACTAGTATGCGGTCCGAGACCATGGACTATAGCCTTTCGCTTTTGCGTGATTTTCACCTTTTTTTTTAAATCCTCCGAAATCGTGAAAAACGACATACTATAGTATGCCCTCCGACACCATGGACTATAGCCTTTCGCTTTTGCGTGATTTTCACCTTTTTTTCAAATCCTCCGAAATCGTGAAAAACGACATACTATAGTATGCCCTCCGACACCATGGACTATAGCCTTTCGCTTTTGCGTGATTTTCACCTTTTTTTTTAATCCTCCGAAATCGTGAAAAACGACATACTATAGTATGCTCTCCGACACCATGGACTATAGCCTTTCGCTTTTGCGTGATTTTCACCTTTTTTTCAAATCCTCCGAAATCGTGAAAAACGACATACAATAGTATGCCCTCCGACACCATGGACGATAGCCTTTCGCTTTTGCGTGATTTTCACCTTTTTTTTTAAATCCTCCGAAATCGTGAAAAACCACATACTATAGTATGCCCTCCGACACCATGGACTATAGCCTTTCGCTTTTGCGTGATTTTCACCTTTTTTTTTTAAAATCCTCCGAAATCGTGAAAAACGACATACTATAGTATGCCCTCCGACACCATGGACTATAGCCTTTCGCTTTTGCGTGATTTTCACCTTTTTTTTTAAATCCTCCGAAATCGTGAAAAACGACATACTATAGTATGCCCTCCGACACCATGGACTATAGCCTTTCGCTTTTGCGTGATTTTCACCTTTTTTTCAAATCCTCCGAAATCGTGAAAAACGACATACTATAGTATGCCCTCCGACACCATGGACTATAGCCTTTCGCTTTTGCGTGATTTTCACCTTTTTTTTTAATCCTCCAAAATCGTGAAAAACGACATACTATAGTATGCCCTCCGACACCATGGACTATAGCCTTTCGCTTTTGCGTGATTTTCACTTTTTTTTTTAAATCCTCCGAAATCGTGAAAAACGACATACTATAGTATGCCCTCCGACACCATGGACTATAGCCTTTCGCTTTTGCGTGATTTTCACCTTTTTTTCAAATCCTCCGAAATCGTGAAAAACGACATACTATAGTATGCCCTCCGACACCATGGACTATAGCCTTTCGCTTTTGCGTGATTTTCACCTTTTTTTTTAATCCTCCGAAATCGTGAAAAACGACATACTATATAGTATGCCCCCTGACACCATGGACTATAGCCTTTTGCTTTTGCGTGATTTTCACCTTTTTTTTTAAATCCTCCGAAATCGTTAAAAACGACATACTATAGTATGCTCTCCGACACCATGGACTATAGCCTTTCGCTTTTGCGTGATTTTCACCTTTTTTTCAAATCCTCCGAAATCGTGAAAAACGACATACTATAGTATGCCCTCCGACACCATGGACTATAGCCTTTCCCTTTTGCGTGATTTTCACCTTTTTTTTTAATCCTCCGAAATCGTGAAAAACGACATACTATAGTATGCCCTCCGACACGCCTTTCGCTTTTGCGTGATTTTCACCTTTTTTTTTTAAATCCTCCGAAATCGTGAAAAACGACATACTAGTATGCGGTCCGAGACCATGGACTATAGCCTTTCGCTTTTGCGTGATTTTCACCTTTTTTTTTAAATCCTCCGAAATCGTGAAAAACGACATACTATAGTATGCCCTCCGACACCATGGACTATAGCCTTTCGCTTTTGCGTGATTTTCACCTTTTTTTCAAATCCTCCGAAATCGTGAAAAACGACATACTATAGTATGCCCTCCGACACCATGGACTATAGCCTTTCGCTTTTGCGTGATTTTCACCTTTTTTTTTAATCCTCCGAAATCGTGAAAAACGACATACTATAGTATGCCCTCCGACACCATGGACTATAGCCTTTTGCTTTCGCGTGATTTTCACCTTTTTTTTAAATCCTCCGAAATCGTTAAAAACGACATACAATAGTATGCCCTCCGACACCATGGACGATAGCCTTTCGCTTTTGCGTGATTTTCACCTTTTTTTTTAAATCCTCCGAAATCGTGAAAAACCACATACTATAGTATGCCCTCCGACACCATGGACTATAGCCTTTCGCTTTTGCGTGATTTTCACCTTTTTTTTTAAAATCCTCCGAAATCGTGAAAAACGACATACTATAGTATGCCCTCCGACACCATGGACTATAGCCTTTCGCTTTTGCGTGATTTTCACCTTTTTTTTTAAATCCTCCGAAATCGTGAAAAACGACATACTATAGTATGCCCTCCGACACCATGGACTATAGCCTTTCGCTTTTGCGTGATTTTCACCTTTTTTTCAAATCCTCCGAAATCGTGAAAAACGACATACTATAGTATGCCCTCCGACACCATGGACTATAGCCTTTCGCTTTTGCGTGATTTTCACCTTTTTTTTTAATCCTCCGAAATCGTGAAAAACGACATACTATAGTATGCCCTCCGACACCATGGACTATAGCCTTTTGCTTTTGCGTGATTTTCACCTTTTTTTTTAAATCCTCCGAAATCGTTAAAAACGACATACTATAGTATGCTCTCCGACACCATGGACTATAGCCTTTCGCTTTTGCGTGATTTTCACCTTTTTTTCAAATCCTCCGAAATCGTGAAAAACGACATACTATAGTATGCCCTCCGACACCATGGACTATAGCCTTTCCCTTTTGCGTGATTTTCACCTTTTTTTTTAATCCTCCGAAATCGTGAAAAACGACATACTATAGTATGCCCTCCGACACGCCTTTCGCTTTTGCGTGATTTTCACCTTTTTTTTTTAAATCCTCCGAAATCGTGAAAAACGACATACTAGTATGCGGTCCGAGACCATGGACTATAGCCTTTCGCTTTTGCGTGATTTTCACCTTTTTTTTTAAATCCTCCGAAATCGTGAAAAACGACATACTATAGTATGCCCTCCGACACCATGGACTATAGCCTTTCGCTTTTGCGTGATTTTCACCTTTTTTTCAAATCCTCCGAAATCGTGAAAAACGACATACTATAGTATGCCCTCCGACACCATGGACTATAGCCTTTCGCTTTTGCGTGATTTTCACCTTTTTTTTTAATCCTCCGAAATCGTGAAAAACGACATACTATAGTATGCCCTCCGACACCATGGACTATAGCCTTTTGCTTTCGCGTGATTTTCACCTTTTTTTTAAATCCTCCGAAATCGTTAAAAACGACATACTATAGTATGCCCTCCGACACCATGGACTATAGCCTTTCGCTTTTGCGTGATTTTCACCTTTTTTTCAAATCCTCCGAAATCGTGAAAAACGACATACTATAGTATGCCCTCCGACACCATGGACTATAGCCTTTCGCTTTTGCGTGATTTTCACCTTTTTTTTTAATCCTCCGAAATCGTGAAAAACGACATACTATAGTATGCCCTCCGACACGCCTTTCGCTTTTGCGTGATTTTCACCTTTTTTTTTTAAATCCTCCGAAATCGTGAAAAACGACATACTAGTATGCGGTCCGAGACCATGGACTATAGCCTTTCGCTTTTGCGTGATTTTCACATTTTTTTTTAAATCCTCCGAAATCGTGAAAAACGACATACTATAGTATGCCCTCCGACACCATGGACTATAGCCTTTCGCTTTTTCGTGATTTTCACCTTTTTTTCAAATCCTCCGAAATCGTGAAAAACGACATACTATAGTATGCCCTCCGACACCATGGACTATAGCCTTTCGCTTTTGCGTGATTTTCACCTTTTTTTTTAATCCTCCGAAATCGTGAAAAACGACATACTATAGTATGCCCTCCGACACGCCTTTCGCTTTTGCGTGATTTTCACCTTTTTTTTTTAAATCCTCCGAAATCGTGAAAAACGACATACTAGTATGCGGTCCGAGACCATGGACTATAGCCTTTCGCTTTTGCGTGATTTTCACATTTTTTTTTAAATCCTCCGAAATCGTGAAAAACGACATACTATAGTATGCCCTCCGACACCATGGACTATAGCCTTTCGCTTTTTCGTGATTTTCACCTTTTTTTCAAATCCTCCGAAATCGTGAAAAACGACATACTATAGTATGCCCTCCGACACCATGGACTATAGCCTTTCGCTTTTGCGTGATTTTCACCTTTTTTTTTAATCCTCCGAAATCGTGAAAAACGACATACTATAGTATGCCCTCCGACACCATGGACTATAGCCTTTTGCTTTCGCGTGATTTTCACCTTTTTTTTAAATCCTCCGAAATCGTTAAAAACGACATACTATAGTATGCTCTCCGACACCATGGACTATAGCCTTTCGCTTTTGCGTGATTTTCACCTTTTTTTCAAATCCTCCGAAATCGTGAAAAACGACATACTATAGTATGCCCTCCGACACCATGGACTATAGCCTTTCGCTTTTGCGTGATTTTCACCTTTTTTTCAAATCCTCCGAAATCGTGAAAAACGACATACTATAGTATGCCCTCCGACACCATGGACTATAGCCTTTCGCTTTTGCGTGATTTTCACCTTTTTTTTTAAATCCTCCGAAATCGTGAAAAACGACATACTATAGTATGCCCTCCGACACCATGGACTATAGCCTTTCGCTTTTGCGTGATTTTCACCTTTTTTTCAAATCCTCCGAAATCGTGAAAAACGACATACTATAGTATGCCCTCCGACACCATGGACTATAGCCTTTCGCTTTTGCGTGATTTTCACCTTTTTTTCAAATCCTCCGAAATCGTGAAAAACGACATACTATAGTATGCCCTCCGACACCATGGACTATAGCCTTTCGCTTTTGCGTGATTTTCACCTTTTTTTCAAATCCTCCGAAATCGTGAAAAACGACATACTATAGTATGCCCTCCGACACCATGGACTATAGCCTTTCGCTTTTGCGCGATTTTCACCTTTTTTTTTAATCCTCCGAAATCGTGAAAAACGACATACTATAGTATGCCCTCCGACACCATGGACTATAGCCTTTCGCTTTTGCGTGATTTTCACCTTTTTTTCAAATCCTCCGAAATCGTGAAAAACGACATACTATAGTATGCCCTCCGACACCATGGACTATAGCCTTTCGCTTTTGCGTGATTTTCACCTTTTTTTTTAATCCTCCGAAATCGTGAAAAACGACATACTATAGTATGCCCTCCGACACGCCTTTCGCTTTTGCGTGATTTTCACCTTTTTTTTTTAAATCCTCCGAAATCGTGAAAAACGACATAATAGTATGCCCTCCGACACCATGGACTATAGCCTTTCGCTTTTGCGTGATTTTCACCTTTTTTTCAAATCCTCCTAAATCGTGAAAAACGACATACTATAGTATGCCCTCAGACACCATGGACTATAGCCTTTCGCTTTTGCGTGATTTTCACCTTTTTTTTTAATCCTCCGAAATCGTGGAAAAACGACATACTATAGTATGCCCTCCGACACCATGGACTATAGCCTTTTGCTTTCGCGTGATTTTCACCTTTTTTTTTAAATCCTCCGAAATCGTTAAAAACGACATACTATAGTATGCTCTCCGACACCATGGACTATAGCCTTTCGCTTTTGCGTGATTTTCACCTTTTTTTCAAATCCTCCGAAATCGTGAAAAACGACATACTATAGTATGCCCTCCGACACCATGGACTATAGCCTTTCGCTTTTGCGTGATTTTCACCTTTTTTTTAAAATCCTCCAAAATCGTGAAAAACCACATACTATAGTATGCCCTCCGACACCATGGACTATAGCCTTTCGCTTTTGCGTGATTTTCACCTTTTTTTTTTAAATCCTCCGAAATCGTGAAAAACGACATACTATAGTATGCCCTCCGACACCATGGACTATAGCCTTTCGCTTTTGCGTGATTTTCACCTTTTTTTTTAAAATCCTCCAAAATCGTGAAAAACTACATACTAGTATGCGGTCCGAGACCATGGACTATAGCCTTTCGCTTTTGCGTGATTTTCACCTTTTTTTCAAATCCTCCGAAATCGTGAAAAACGACATACTATAGTATGCCCTCCGACACCATGGACTATAGCCTTTCGCTTTTGCGTGATTTTCACCTTTTTTTCAAATCCTCCGAAATCGTGAAAAACGACATACTATAGTATGCCCTCCGACAACATGGACTATAGCCTTTCGCTTTTGCGTGATTTTCACCTTTTTTTTTAAATCCTCCGAAATCGTGAAAAACGACATACTATAGTATGCCCTCCCACACCATGGACTATAGCCTTTCGCTTTTGCGTGATTTTCACCTTTTTTTCAAATCCTCCGAAATCGTGAAAAACGACATACTATAGTATGCCCTCCGACACCATGGACTATAGCCTTTCGCTTTTGCGTGATTTTCACCTTTTTTTTGAATCCTCCGAAATCGTGAAAAACGACATACTATAGTATGCCCTCCGACACCATGGACTATAGCCTTTTGCTTTTGCGTGATTTTCACCTTTTTTTTAAATCCTCCGAAATCGTGAAAAACCACATACTATAGTATGCCCTCCGACACCATGGACTATAGCCTTTCGCTTTTGCGTGATTTTCACCTTTTTTTTTTAAATCCTCCGAAATCGTGAAAAACGACATACTATAGTATGCCCTCCGACACCATGGACTATAGCCTTTCGCTTTTGCGTGATTTTCACCTTTTTTTTTAATCCTCCGAAATCGTGAAAAACGACATACTATAGTATGCCCTCCGACACCATGGACTATAGCCTTTCGCTTTTGCGTGATTTTCACCTTTTTTTTTTAAATCCTCCGAAATCGTGAAAAACGACATACTATAGTATGCCCTCCGACACCATGGACTATAGCCTTTCGCTTTTGCGTGATTTTCACCTTTTTTTCAAATCCTCCGAAATCGTGAAAAACGACATACTATAGTATGCCCTCCGACACCATGGACTATAGCCTTTCGCTTTTGCGTGATTTTCACCTTTTTTTTTAATCCTCCGAAATCGTGAAAAACGACATACTATAGTATGCCCTCCGACACCATGGACTATAGCCTTTTGCTTTTGCGTGATTTTCACCTTTTTTTTTTAATCCTCCGAAATCGTTAAAAACGACATACTATAGTATGCTCTCCGACACCATGGACTATAGCCTTTCGCTTTTGCGTGATTTTCACCTTTTTTTCAAATCCTCCGAAATCGTGAAAAACGACATACAATAGTATGCCCTCCGACACCATGGACGATAGCCTTTCGCTTTTGCGTGATTTTCACCTTTTTTTTTAAATCCTCCGAAATCGTGAAAAACCACATACTATAGTATGCCCTCCGACACCATGGACTATAGCCTTTCGCTTTTGCGTGATTTTCACCTTTTTTTTTTTAAATCCTCCGAAATCGTGAAAAACGACATACTATAGTATGCCCTCCGACACCATGGACTATAGCCTTTCGCTTTTGCGTGATTTTCACCTTTTTTTTTAAATCCTCCGAAATCGTGAAAAACGACATACTATAGTATGCCCTCCGACACCATGGACTATAGCCTTTCGCTTTTGCGTGATTTTCACCTTTTTTTCAAATCCTCCGAAATCGTGAAAAACGACATACTATAGTATGCCCTCCGACACCATGGACTATAGCCTTTCGCTTTTGCGTGATTTTCACCTTTTTTTTTAATCCTCCAAAATCGTGAAAAACGACATACTATAGTATGCCCTCCGACACCATGGACTATAGCCTTTCGCTTTTGCGTGATTTTCACTTTTTTTTTTAAATCCTCCGAAATCGTGAAAAACGACATACTATAGTATGCCCTCCGACACCATGGACTATAGCCTTTCGCTTTTGCGTGATTTTCACCTTTTTTTCAAATCCTCCGAAATCGTGAAAAACGACATACTATAGTATGCCCTCCGACACCATGGACTATAGCCTTTCGCTTTTGCGTGATTTTCACCTTTTTTTTTAATCCTCCGAAATCGTGAAAAACGACATACTATATAGTATGCCCCCTGACACCATGGACTATAGCCTTTTGCTTTTGCGTGATTTTCACCTTTTTTTTTAAATCCTCCGAAATCGTTAAAAACGACATACTATAGTATGCTCTCCGACACCATGGACTATAGCCTTTCGCTTTTGCGTGATTTTCACCTTTTTTTCAAATCCTCCGAAATCGTGAAAAACGACATACTATAGTATGCCCTCCGACACCATGGACTATAGCCTTTCCCTTTTGCGTGATTTTCACCTTTTTTTTTAATCCTCCGAAATCGTGAAAAACGACATACTATAGTATGCCCTCCGACACGCCTTTCGCTTTTGCGTGATTTTCACCTTTTTTTTTTAAATCCTCAGAAATCGTGAAAAACGACATACTAGTATGCGGTCCGAGACCATGGACTATAGCCTTTCGCTTTTGCGTGATTTTCACCTTTTTTTTTAAATCCTCCGAAATCGTGAAAAACGACATACTATAGTATGCCCTCCGACACCATGGACTATAGCCTTTCGCTTTTGCGTGATTTTCACCTTTTTTTCAAATCCTCCGAAATCGTGAAAAACGACATACTATAGTATGCCCTCCGACACCATGGACTATAGCCTTTCGCTTTTGCGTGATTTTCACCTTTTTTTTTAATCCTCCGAAATCGTGAAAAACGACATACTATAGTATGCCCTCCGACACCATGGACTATAGCCTTTTGCTTTCGCGTGATTTTCACCTTTTTTTTAAATCCTCCGAAATCGTTAAAAACGACATACAATAGTATGCCCTCCGACACCATGGACGATAGCCTTTCGCTTTTGCGTGATTTTCACCTTTTTTTTTAAATCCTCCGAAATCGTGAAAAACCACATACTATAGTATGCCCTCCGACACCATGGACTATAGCCTTTCGCTTTTGCGTGATTTTCACCTTTTTTTTTAAAATCCTCCGAAATCGTGAAAAACGACATACTATAGTATGCCCTCCGACACCATGGACTATAGCCTTTCGCTTTTGCGTGATTTTCACCTTTTTTTTTAAATCCTCCGAAATCGTGAAAAACGACATACTATAGTATGCCCTCCGACACCATGGACTATAGCCTTTCGCTTTTGCGTGATTTTCACCTTTTTTTCAAATCCTCCGAAATCGTGAAAAACGACATACTATAGTATGCCCTCCGACACCATGGACTATAGCCTTTCGCTTTTGCGTGATTTTCACCTTTTTTTTTAATCCTCCGAAATCGTGAAAAACGACATACTATAGTATGCCCTCCGACACCATGGACTATAGCCTTTTGCTTTTGCGTGATTTTCACCTTTTTTTTTAAATCCTCCGAAATCGTTAAAAACGACATACTATAGTATGCTCTCCGACACCATGGACTATAGCCTTTCGCTTTTGCGTGATTTTCACCTTTTTTTCAAATCCTCCGAAATCGTGAAAAACGACATACTATAGTATGCCCTCCGACACCATGGACTATAGCCTTTCCCTTTTGCGTGATTTTCACCTTTTTTTTTAATCCTCCGAAATCGTGAAAAACGACATACTATAGTATGCCCTCCGACACGCCTTTCGCTTTTGCGTGATTTTCACCTTTTTTTTTTAAATCCTCCGAAATCGTGAAAAACGACATACTAGTATGCGGTCCGAGACCATGGACTATAGCCTTTCGCTTTTGCGTGATTTTCACCTTTTTTTTTAAATCCTCCGAAATCGTGAAAAACGACATACTATAGTATGCCCTCCGACACCATGGACTATAGCCTTTCGCTTTTGCGTGATTTTCACCTTTTTTTCAAATCCTCCGAAATCGTGAAAAACGACATACTATAGTATGCCCTCCGACACCATGGACTATAGCCTTTCGCTTTTGCGTGATTTTCACCTTTTTTTTTAATCCTCCGAAATCGTGAAAAACGACATACTATAGTATGCCCTCCGACACCATGGACTATAGCCTTTTGCTTTCGCGTGATTTTCACCTTTTTTTTAAATCCTCCGAAATCGTTAAAAACGACATACTATAGTATGCTCTCCGACACCATGGACTATAGCCTTTCGCTTTTGCGTGATTTTCACCTTTTTTTCAAATCCTCCGAAATCGTGAAAAACGACATACTATAGTATGCCCTCCGACACCATGGACTATAGCCTTTCGCTTTTGCGTGATTTTCACCTTTTTTTTTAAATCCTCCAAAATCGTGAAAAACCACATACTATAGTATGCCCTCCGACACCATGGACTATAGCCTTTCGCTTTTGCGTGATTTTCACCTTTTTTTCAAATCCTCCGAAATCGTGAAAAACGACATACTATAGTATGCCCTCCGACACCATGGACTATAGCCTTTCGCTTTTGCGTGATTTTCACCTTTTTTTCAAATCCTCCGAAATCGTGAAAAACGACATACTATAGTATGCCCTCCGACACCATGGACTATAGCCTTTCGCTTTTGCGTGATTTTCACCTTTTTTTCAAATCCTCCGAAATCGTGAAAAACGACATACTATAGTATGCCCTCCGACACCATGGACTATAGCCTTTCGCTTTTGCGTGATTTTCACCTTTTTTTTTAATCCTCCGAAATCGTGAAAAACGACATACTATAGTATGCCCTCCGACACCATGGACTATAGCCTTTTGCTTTCGCGTGATTTTCACCTTTTTTTTAAATCCTCCGAAATCGTTAAAAACGACATACTATAGTATGCTCTCCGACACCATGGACTATAGCCTTTCGCTTTTGCGTGATTTTCACCTTTTTTTCAAATCCTCCGAAATCGTGAAAAACGACATACTATAGTATGCCCTCCGACACCATGGACTATAGCCTTTCGCTTTTGCGTGATTTTCACCTTTTTTTTTAAATCCTCCAAAATCGTGAAAAACCACATACTATAGTATGCCCTCCGACACCATGGACTATAGCCTTTCGCTTTTGCGTGATTTTCACCTTTTTTTCAAATCCTCCGAAATCGTGAAAAACGACATACTATAGTATGCCCTCCGACACCATGGACTATAGCCTTTCGCTTTTGCGTGATTTTCACCTTTTTTTCAAATCCTCCGAAATCGTGAAAAACGACATACTATAGTATGCCCTCCGACACCATGGACTATAGCCTTTCGCTTTTGCGTGATTTTCACCTTTTTTTCAAATCCTCCGAAATCGTGAAAAACGACATACTATAGTATGCCCTCCGACACCATGGACTATAGCCTTTTGCTTTCGCGTGATTTTCACCTTTTTTTTAAATCCTCCGAAATCGTGAAAAACGACATACTATAGTATGCTCTCCGACACCATGGACTATAGCCTTTCGCTTTTGCGTGATTTTCACCTTTTTTTCAAATCCTCCGAAATCGTGAAAAACGACATACTATAGTATGCCCTCCGACACCATGGACTATAGCCTTTCGCTTTTGCGTGATTTTCACCTTTTTTTCAAATCCTCCGAAATCGTGAAAAACGACATACTATAGTATGCCCTCCGACACCATGGACTATAGCCTTTCGCTTTTGCGTGATTTTCACCTTTTTTTTTAAATCCTCCGAAATCGTGAAAAACGACATATTATAGTATGCCCTCCGACACCATGGACTATAGCCTTTCGCTTTTGCGTGATTTTCACCTTTTTTTCAAATCCTCCGAAATCGTGAAAAACGACATACTATAGTATGCCCTCCGACACCATGGACTATAGCCTTTCGCTTTTGCGTGATTTTCACCTTTTTTTTTAATCCTCCGAAATCGTGAAAAACGACATACTATAGTATGCCCTCCGACACGCCTTTCGCTTTTGCGTGATTTTCACCTTTTTTTTTTAAATCCTCCGAAATCGTGAAAAACTACATACTAGTATGCGGTCCGAGACCATGGACTATAGCCTTTCGCTTTTGCGTGATTTTCACCTTTTTTTTTAAAATCCTCCGAAATCGTGAAAAACGACATACTATAGTATGCCTCCGACACCATGGACTATAGCCTTTCGCTTTTGCGTGATTTACACCTTTTTTTCAAATCCTCCGAAATCGTGAAAAACGACATACTATAGTATGCCCTCCGACACCATGGACTATAGCCTTTCGCTTTTGCGTGATTTTCACCTTTTTTTTTAATCCTCCGAAATCGTGAAAAACGACATACTATAGTATGCCCTCCGACACCATGGACTATAGCCTTTTGCTTTCGCGTGATTTTCACCTTTTTTTTAAATCCTCCGAAATCGTTAAAAACGACATACTATAGTATGCCCTCCGACACCATGGACTATAGCCTTTCGCTTTTGCGTGATTTTCACCTTTTTTTTTAAATCCTCCGAAATCGTGAAAAACGACATACTATAGTATGCCCTCCGACACCATGGACTATAGCCTTTCGCTTTTGCGTGATTTTCACCTTTTTTTCAAATCCTCCAAAATCGTGAAAAACGACATACTATAGTATGCCCTCCGACACCATGGACTATAGCCTTTCGCTTTTGCGTGATTTTCACCTTTTTTTCAAATCCTCCGAAATCGTGAAAAACGACATACTATAGTATGCCCTCCGACACCATGGACTATAGCCTTTCGCTTTTGCGTGATTTTCACCTTTTTTTTTAATCCTCCGAAATCGTGAAAAACCACATACTATAGTATGCCCTCCGACACCATGGACTATAGCCTTTCGCTTTTGCGTGATTTTCACCTTTTTTTCAAATCCTCCGAAATCGTGAAAAACGACATACTATAGTATGCCCTCCGACAACATGGACTATAGCCTTTCGCTTTTGCGTGATTTTCACCTTTTTTTTTAAATCCTCCGAAATCGTTAAAAACGACATACTATAGTATGCTCTCCGACACCATGGACTATAGCCTTTCGCTTTTGCGTGATTTTCACCTTTTTTTCAAATCCTCCGAAATCGTGAAAAACGACATACAATAGTATGCCCTCCGACACCATGGACGATAGCCTTTCGCTTTTGCGTGATTTTCACCTTTTTTTTTAAATCCTCCGAAATCGTGAAAAACCACATACTATAGTATGCCCTCCGACACCATGGACTATAGCCTTTCGCTTTTGCGTGATTTTCACCTTTTTTTTTTAAATCCTCCGAAATCGTGAAAAACGACATACTATAGTATGCCCTCCGACACCATGGACTATAGCCTTTCGCTTTTGCGTGATTTTCACCTTTTTTTTTAAATCCTCCGAAATCGTGAAAAACGACATACTATAGTATGCCCTCCGACACCATGGACTATAGCCTTTCGCTTTTGCGTGATTTTCACCTTTTTTTCAAATCCTCCGAAATCGTGAAAAACGACATACTATAGTATGCCCTCCGACACCATGGACTATAGCCTTTCGCTTTTGCGTGATTTTCACCTTTTTTTTCAATCCTCCGAAATCGTGAAAAACGACATACTATAGTATGCCCTCCGACACCATGGACTATAGCCTTTCGCTTTTGCGTGATTTTCACCTTTTTTTTTAAAAATCCTCCGAAATCGTGAAAAACGACATACTAGTATGCGGTCCGAGACCATGGACTATAGCCTTTCGCTTTTGCGTGATTTTCACATTTTTTTTAAAATCCTCCGAAATCGTTAAAAACGACATACTATAGTATGCCCTCCGACACCATGGACTATAGCCTTTCGCTTTTGCGTGATTTTCACCTTTTTTTCAAATCCTCCGAAATCGTGAAAAACGACATACTATAGTATGCCCTCCGACACCATGGACTATAGGGTTAGGGTTAGGGTTAGGGTTAGGGTTAGGGTTAGGGTTAGGGTTAGGGTTAGGGTTAGGGTTAGGGTTAGGGTTAGGGTTAGGGTTAGGTTTTATATGGCAGAGCCGTCCCCCGGGAGAACAACCGGTGCGTGGCCGATTACAAGCAATCATACTGAACATGTCCAGTGCAATAATCAGTAGTTCCTTGCAACCTCAGGCCGGAGGAATGTAAGTGCACGCCCATCTTCTCAAGACTACTCGTCAGACTAGGACTTACCCCGTCAATCGATGTCCATCTACACTCCAGGGGAGAAAGAGGGATTTTAAGAGAGCTGGCTTACCCTACGCACCAGGGAGAAAACAGATCAGCGGCCAGTGAGGCCAACCGGCCACCGACCTTAAGGGAAAGGGTGAGAGTTTACCGGGGAAAACAGATCAGCGGCCAGTGAGACCAACCGGCCACCGACCTTAAGGGAAAGGGTGAGAGTTTACCGGGGAAAACAGATCAGCGGCCAGTGAGACCAACCGGCCACCGACCTTAAGGGAAAGGGTGAGAGTTTACCGGGGAAAACAGATCAGCGGCCAGTGAGACCAACCGGCCACCGACCTTAAGGGAAAGGGTGAGAGTTTACCGGGGAAAACAGATCAGCGGCCAGTGAGACCAACCGGCCACCGACCTTAAGGGAAAGGGTGAGAGTTTAACGGGGAAAACAGATCAGCGGCCAGTGAGACCAACCGGCCACCGACCTTAAGGGAAAGGGTGAGAGTTTAAGGGGAAAACAGATCAGCGGCCAGTGAGACCAACCGGCCACCGACCTTAAGGGAAAGGGTGAGAGTTTAACGGGGAAAACAGATCAGCGGCCAGTGAGACCAACCGGCCACCGACCTTAAGGGAAAGGGTGAGAGAAGGGTTAGGGTTAAGGTTAAGGTTAAGGTTAAGGTTAAGGTTAAGGTTAAGGTTAAGGTTAAGGTTAAGGTTAGGGTAAGGGTTAGGGTTAGGTTAAGGTTAGGGTTAGGGTTAGGTTAAGGTTAGGGTTAGGGTTAGGTTAAGGTTAAGGTTAGGGTTAGGTTAAGGTTAAGGTTAAGGTTAAGGTTAGGGTAAGGGTTAGGGTTAGGTTAAGGTTAAGGTTAGGGTTAGGGTTAGGGTTAGGTTAAGGTTAGGGTTAGGGTTAGGTTAAGGTTAGGATTAGGTTAAGGTTAAGGTTAAGGTTAGGGTAAGGGTTAGGTTAAGGGTTAGGGTTAGGGATAGGGTTGAGGTTAAGGTTAGAGTACAGAGTTGGGTTAAGGTCAGGGTCAGAGTTATAGAATGGTCAGGGTATCAGAAGTGGCTGCAAGGGTGGGGGCCTAAGGAGGGGGCGGGGGAAGTCCGCTGCAGTGAGTATTGGCCAGAGAAAACTGAGACAAATGACGGAGGCGCGCCGTGTCTGGTGGCCATGAGCTCCGTGAGGCACCGCCGAGCGAGGCGCTAGCCGAGCGAGTCGCCGTGCCGAGCGGTGCGAAGGCCACCAGACCCGACTCAGCGCCGTCCGAGTTACGACCCGATAGGGACAGAATAGTATATATTAGTAGCCCCAAATGAGCTTTAGGGTTACCTACCCGTGAAATGAAAATGGGGGTAATGGGTAAGTGGGTAATAGGCCACCAGTTGAAACCTAAGTGAACTACAAAAGCCAGAGAGCTGAGTAAAAGGGGAAGATAGCCAGTATGTGGTATGTGGTCCGATGGGATGTAGAGAGAAGAAGAAGAAGAGGTCCTAAGTTAACAGGGAGAATCTATAATGGAAAGCAACCCTAGGTGTTAGGTTCCATTACAGTAGAATCCCATGGTGAGAAATGTTTTTTAGAGAACACAATCATCAGTAGTTACCCATTGGGTCGTCAGGTGTTTCGGCCGTTTGGTAACTAGACACCCTCGCCAAGGGCGGCCCACCGGGGTTGATCAAGACCCCAGTGTGTGTTCCATATGCTCAAACATAGAATTAAGAGGAGTACCTCAGAGGATGGTTTATTAGGGGGGCCAGGGGAGAAGGAGAAGAGGATAGAGAGAGGGGATATGTAAGGAGCCTAGTTGAAGTGTAACGCATATGAGAATTATCCAGGTCCAACTACAAGTGCAAGCCGTACGTGGTGAGTAGAAGGCTAGTGCGGTAAGGTAATAGGGAATGTGAGAATTATCTCTTTAAGGTATAGAATGAATGAACAATCTAAAGTAAGTTAAGGATGGATCAGGAGTTATAGGGGAAGTAGATTAATAGTATAGGGGACAAGGTCTGGTCAAGGGAAGGAGCCCACCCCCGCGTAGGAAGTAAAAGTATGGGTGTCATTAACCTAGGGTCATGACACCCATGACTGAGGTACTTGCCCTGGCTACTTCCACCCAGGGGTGCCGGGCGGGGACTGGGGACCCGACACTCCATAGGTAAGCCAATCGGTAGTTATCTCAGACAAATCAGTGTTCAGTAACCACCCTTAATCCCGCTAAGTGATGATACGTAGTGGTAAAGCCATAGGCCTGGCTTCGCTGAAGTCGCAAAGCCAAAGCCATGACTCCCTGAGAGGTTACCAGTCACTGTACAGCAAAATTCCGGACTCAGAAAACTTGATACAATGGTTAGTAAGCTCACATACCAAAACGGTGTCTATCTAATGCGTCTTACCAGTCTTACACTTACCAGTCGGACAGAAAAGAACTGCACGGCTGCGGGTGGAAATCCCTGGTTTGACAGGTACGACTGGTGGCCGGAACAGGAGGAGATGGTAAGGAGTAAACAGGCGAAAAAAGTAAGCGGCTAGCTACTACCGAACTCAAGTTACAAGTGATTGAATCATATTATCCCTCTCAACCTGTGGTGTTATGAGTTAAACCGCTTAGAGCCAGTTAGCTGTAATGTAGCATCATAAACTCGACGATAAGGATAAAAAATTGTAACGAAAAGTAATATAATACCATATGGGAACGTGGCCAAAATAGTAAGACTAAGGTTTAAAAAAGAAAAAACGTAAAAAAGTCCTATAAAAAACGAATGAGGAGTAAGAGTAACATGCTAACGTATGGTATGAAATGCAACCTGAGTCAGTTACCCCCACTTAGCTATAAGTTAGCATTCTTCACTCGACGGTTAAGGCGGGAAAGTGTGCATGACAAAAATGAAAAACATACTGGATAGGTGGCCAAGGTGGTAAGGTACATGTTAGTGAAAGAATTATGTGTGTATCTTCAATGAAAAATTTTTTTATAATGAAAGATGTGTAGACATGTACCCAGCCGCGGTTGAATGTCTTAGATCCCATGTTAACTTACATGAAAAGGTCCGAATTAGCAATAAATTAGCATCTTTCATTCGACGATAAAAATAGGAACATGTACATTAAAGTAGTAAAATGTATAATCGAAAGGTAGCTAAGGAAGTAAGCCTTAGAATGTTGAAGGAATAAAGTGTATAACTATTTTACAAGTATTTATGGAATTAAAAGTGTGGGACCCCGAAATCCCCTCCTACCTGGGGATGAGTCATCAATATCCTCACCCCATGTTAACTTACCTGAGTTAGCCAAAATTAGCAAGAAATTAGCATCTTTCATTCGACGATAAAAGTAGGAATATGTACGTTACGGCAGTAAAATTTATAATCGAAAGATAGCTAAGGTAGTAAGCCTCAGAATAGTAAAAGAATAAAGTGTGAAACTATATTACCAAAATTTATGGAAATAAAAGTATGGGACCTCAAAAATCACTCACCTATCTGGGGTCAAGTCAGCAGTCAAAAGGAAGATGGCTGCTGTTTACAACATGAGGTCCTTGCTATGCCATAGGTCGGAGGGACATTAAGTCTAGTGGATGTCTTCCCATCCCCTAAGAAATCTGCTTGGTGTCAGGTGTAACTAAGGGAGGACCGTCATCCAATGGCTGTTGGTTAACCCTATCTGGGAGGTGTCACATGACCTGTATGGAGGTACTCCATCCTGATTGGCTTCTTTGGATAAAGGGGGAGGGGTTGGGGTCAGGCAGGAAGTGGGTCTAAATCTCAGGAAGTGGAGGTCCTGAAGGTGTTATGTAGGTGTCAAATGACTCACCTGGGCGTACCCTAACCCAATTCGGTCCTGGTCATCAGGGGGGAGGGGCTTAAGGCAAACCGGAAATGGGCTCATAACTCAGGAAGTAAAGGTCCTAGAGCAATTCGGACGGTGCCAAATGACTTATCTGGGTGTACTCTATCCCAATTGGGTCATAGTCATAAGAGGGGGAGGGGCTTAAGGCAAACCGGAAATGAGCTCATAACTCAGGAAGTAAAGGTCCTAGAGCAATTCGGACGGTGCCAAATGACTCTTCTGGGTATACTCTATCCCAATTGGGTCCTAGTCATGAAAGGGGGAGGGGCTTAAGGCAAACCGGAAATGAGCTCATAACTCAGGAAGTAAAGGTCCTAGAGCAATTCGGACGGTGTCAAATGACTCTTCTGGGTGTACTCTGTCCCAATTGGGTCCTAGTCATAAAAGGGGGAGGGGCTTAAGGCCAACCGGAAATGAGCTCATAACTCAGGAAGTAAAGGTCCTAGAGCAATTCGGACGGTGTCAAATGAATCTTCTGGGTGTACCCTATCCCAATTGGGTCATAGTCATAAAAGGGGGAGGGGCTTAAGGCAAACCGGAAATGAGCTCATAACTCAGGAAGTAAAGGTCCTAGAGCAATTCGGACGGTGTCAAATTACTCTTCTGGGTGTACTCTATCCCAATTGGGTCCTAGTCATAAAAGGGGGGAAGGGCTTAAGGCAAACCGGAAATGAGCTCATAACTCAGGAAGTAAAGGTCCTAGAGCAATTCGGACGGTGTCAATTGACTCTTCTGGGTGTACTCTATCCCAATTGGGTCCTAGTCATGAATCACATACGGTCTTCCAAGTGGGTTCTGGTCACATACGATTTTCCAGTGGGTATGAGATAGAAGAAAGAATGAATAAAGAGGTGGAGAGGTGGAGAGAGGAGAGTATGGCAAGGAGAGTCTCTACCCTAAACCCAAAAGGTCACATACGATTTTCCAAGTGGGTTCTGGTCACATACGATTTTCCAGTGGGTATGAGATAGAAGAAAGAATGATTAAAGAGGTGGAGAGGTGGAAGGAGGAGAGTATGGCAAGGAGAGTCTCTACCCTAAACCCAAAAGGTCACATACGATTTTCCAAGTGGGTTCTGGTCACATACGATTTTCCAGTGGGTATGAGATAGAAGAAAGAATGATTAAAGAGGTGGAGAGGTGGAAAGAGGAGAGTATGGCAAGGAGAGTCTCAACCCTAAACCCAAAAGGTTAGGGTAAGGGTTAGGGTTAGGTTAAGGTTAGGGTTAGGGTTAGGTTAAGGTAAGGGTTAGGGTTAGGTTAAGGTTAGGGTTAGGGTTAGGTTAAGGTTAGGGTTAGGGTTAGGTTAAGGTTAGGATTAGGTTAAGGTTAAGGTTAAGGTTAAGGTTAAGGTTAAGGTTAAGGTTAAGGTTAGGGTAAGGGTTAGGTTAAGGGTTAGGGTTAGGGATAGGGTTGAGGTTAAGGTTAGAGTACAGAGTTGGGTTAAGGTCAGGGTCAGAGTTATAGAATGGTCAGGGTATGGGTTAGAAAGGGGGTAAGGGTGTTAAGGTTCGTAGAATGTGAAGTAGGGGGTGTCGAGTTGAAAGAAATGAAAGGTAAAATTGAGGGTAATCGTTAAGGGTTAAAGTTTAAAGGATAGAACAGGAAAGCATAAGAATAGTTACGGGAGGTAATAATGAAGGGAAAACTATAAGTGTGATCCCCCGAGAGAGGCTATGAACGTCCAAGAACGCTGCCTAGAGAAACGTTCATCTTCAAGGCATGGTCTGGCTGGGTAGGTTTTATATGGCAGAGCCGTCCCCCGGGAGAACAACCGGTGCGTGGCCGATTACAAGCAATCATACTGAACATGTCCAGTGCAATAATCAGTAGTTCCTTGCAACCTCAGGCCGGAGGAATGTAAGTGCACGCCCATCTTCTCAAGACTACTCGTCAGACTAGGACTTACCCCGTCAATCGATGTCCATCTACACTCCAGGGGAGAAAGAGGGATTTTAAGAGAGCTGGCTTACCCTACGCACCAGGGAGAAAACAGATCAGCGGCCAGTGAGGCCAACCGGCCACCGACCTTAAGGGAAAGGGTGAGAGTTTACCGGGGAAAACAGATCAGCGGCCAGTGAGACCAACCGGCCACCGACCTTAAGGGAAAGGGTGAGAGTTTACCGGGGAAAACAGATCAGCGGCCAGTGAGACCAACCGGCCACCGACCTTAAGGGAAAGGGTGAGAGTTTACCGGGGAAAACAGATCAGCGGCCAGTGAGACCAACCGGCCACCGACCTTAAGGGAAAGGGTGAGAGTTTACCGGGGAAAACAGATCAGCGGCCAGTGAGACCAACCGGCCACCGACCTTAAGGGAAAGGGTGAGAGTTTAACGGGGAAAACAGATCAGCGGCCAGTGAGACCAACCGGCCACCGACCTTAAGGGAAAGGGTGAGAGTTTAAGGGGAAAACAGATCAGCGGCCAGTGAGACCAACCGGCCACCGACCTTAAGGGAAAGGGTGAGAGTTTAACGGGGAAAACAGATCAGCGGCCAGTGAGACCAACCGGCCACCGACCTTAAGGGAAAGGGTGAGAGAAGGGTTAGGGTTAAGGTTAAGGTTAAGGTTAAGGTTAAGGTTAAGGTTAAGGTTAAGGTTAAGGTTAGGGTAAGGGTTAGGGTTAGGTTAAGGTTAGGGTTAGGGTTAGGTTAAGGTTAGGGTTAGGGTTAGGTTAAGGTTAAGGTTAGGGTTAGGTTAAGGTTAAGGTTAAGGTTAAGGTTAGGGTAAGGGTTAGGGTTAGGTTAAGGTTAAGGTTAGGGTTAGGGTTAGGGTTAGGTTAAGGTTAGGGTTAGGGTTAGGTTAAGGTTAGGATTAGGTTAAGGTTAAGGTTAAGGTTAGGGTAAGGGTTAGGTTAAGGGTTAGGGTTAGGGATAGGGTTGAGGTTAAGGTTAGAGTACAGAGTTGGGTTAAGGTCAGGGTCAGAGTTATAGAATGGTCAGGGTATCAGAAGTGGCTGCAAGGGTGGGGGCCTAAGGAGGGGGCGGGGGAAGTCCGCTGCAGTGAGTATTGGCCAGAGAAAACTGAGACAAATGACGGAGGCGCGCCGTGTCTGGTGGCCATGAGCTCCGTGAGGCACCGCCGAGCGAGGCGCTAGCCGAGCGAGTCGCCGTGCCGAGCGGTGCGAAGGCCACCAGACCCGACTCAGCGCCGTCCGAGTTACGACCCGATAGGGACAGAATAGTATATATTAGTAGCCCCAAATGAGCTTTAGGGTTACCTACCCGTGAAATGAAAATGGGGGTAATGGGTAAGTGGGTAATAGGCCACCAGTTGAAACCTAAGTGAACTACAAAAGCCAGAGAGCTGAGTAAAAGGGGAAGATAGCCAGTATGTGGTATGTGGTCCGATGGGATGTAGGGTTAGGGTTAGGGTTAGGGTTAGGGTTAGGGTTAGGGTTAGGGTTAGGGTTAGGGTTAGGGTTAGGGTTAGGGTTAGGGTTAGGGTTAGGGGTTAGGGTTAGGGTTAGGGTTAGGGTTAGGGTTAGGGTTAGGGTTAGGGTTAGGGTTAGGGTTAGGTTGTGACAAAGAGACACCCCATAAGGACCGGAGACGAACGATCCCAGCCAGGATCCTGCTCAGGTCCACCCAGAGACAAGGCTAGCACAGGGATCTATTGGGAATAGGGTAAGTGCACTGTGCTATGCATATGTTTACTGGACAACCATCAGATCCGGTCCTAAATGACAGAGGGGGAACATAATATGGAGTTCCATCTCCACAGCTATCTATAGTAAGGGACAGGGCGAGTGAAGTGGAAAAAATGGTAGGGCATGTGGGTGTGAAAAATCCTCAAAGGTCACATTCCGATTTTCCTTATCTGAGTTTACTCCTCAGCATGACCCACCAGATCTGCCACCCACCAGGAAAAACTCAAGCACGGGGTAATTCTACTAAGGTAGTCCATGAATAGGAAGGTTCAATGGGCAGTGTGGAAATATATTTATGATCCTAAAGGCCATATGGAAGGTGCGCCCCTCGGGCGCACGGCGACACTGGGATGAATTTGTCGATCTAAAGTATGGGGAATAAGGGCAAGGAGGAGCAGTGAGAAATCCCCTATGGACAGGAGGGAAACGAAGGACTATAACCCACCGTCATGGTTAGGTTTAGGATTTAAATAGCCCAAGTCTAAATATGAGGCAGTGTGAGAGAACTGGACATAAGGTTCCAGTTAACGAAATAAGGCCAAGCTCTAATAGCTCGGGAACCCACCCAGAAGTTTATAGCCCATGGATGTCCTAAGGTGTGACTGGCCGGGAGGGAGTCGAGGAAGTCGGAACATATCTCTAAGGAGGTAATGCATGTGTCGGCGGGGAGGCCTACGAGGCCGAAAAGGAAAACGATTTCTTAACTAAGGTGATAGGCAGAGGGCTATCAGTCGACCGGAATGGTTACAAGGTGAGTGAACGTCCACTTTTGTGCAATTGTGGGAAATTAACAACAACAGAGCCGGATAAGATACAGTTCCTGTAAAATAGCCACATAGTACCACCATCCTAGTAGTAATGCAATAATAATATAATAATAAGGGGTAAAAACTGTAACATGTAGGCATACGGGCAAGGTCCCACTTTATGCATGGGGTCTAACCGGGAAAATCCCTATATGAATGTCAGCATATAAGGATGGACCTACAGGGGGGCTAGTTTCATTTTCTAGCGGTCGTTCAGGCCCCTTGGTTTAAGGGTACCCAGTATCCTAATCCAACTCCTCTCTTTTGCCTTTCTTTGAGCTATGGACCAATTTGGATTGCCTTCCAGGACCATAGTGGATAGATTCGTACCTCCGTGTTTGAGGAAATGTGTCACCAGTCTCGTGTCTGTTTTCTTGAAGGATGCAATATTGTATAAGTGTTGGTAAAGGCGGGTGCCGAGGTTTTGGCCAGTCTCACCTACATATCGCAGACCGCATTTTGTACAACGCAGGAGATAAACACAGTTAGCGGTTTCTAAGGAGCCATCACTGGGGGGCTGTTTACAAGAGGCCACATGTCCTCCTAAGGGTATACGTTTATAAGGGGAACGATGTCTCTGTGGCATTGTAGGGTTGAGAGGTTTCAGACGGCTCCGAACTAAGAGGTCCTTGAGGTTAGGGTTACGCCTAAACGCTGAAATAGCCTTATAGTCACGCAGGGGATGGAATTCGGGAATTCCACTGCTGAGATTGGTCTTCAGAATACGGTTGACCCTTACTGCCTTTGGTGTATAGGTAGTAATAATAGGCAACATCTTGGTGATCAGAGAGGGTGGTCGTGTATTAAGGAATTCCTTCTTGACCTGATGTAGGAACCAACGGGTATAACCGCGCATTCTCAGAACCCTAAACAGGGTGCCCGTGGCTTCTTCAAAATCTACCTTTTGATTACAGATGCGATGGAACCTAATTAATTGGGATTTAACCAGGCCCTTAAAGGTGTGATGCGGGTGGAAGCTCGAGCGATGGAGGAGGGCGTGCGTGTCTGTGGGTTTGAAGAACACTTTAGTGTCTAAACGCCCCGTCGATTCAAAGCCGCTGCCCTTAAAGGTAGTAGTATCAAGGAAGTCCATGCTAATGGGATCTAGGACAAATTTCAAGGAAATGGAGCTGTCACAACTGTTAAGGGCTTCAGAAAATTCACTGAATTGTTCCCTCGAGTGGGGCCATATGCCCCAGATATCATCGAGGTAACGAAAGTAATGAGACGGACCCGAGGGATATAATAAAAGGGCCTCTGCTTCCCATTCTGCCATGAAAATATCAGCCAAGGCAGGCGCAAACTTCTTGCCCATGGCTACGCCCTTAACCTGTAGGTAAGTCTGCCCATTGAAATCAAAATCATTGCACATAAGGGCCAGTTCAAGGAGCTGAAGGATAAAGGTATCTGGGCGGCCCTCCTCTGGATTAAGATCCAGGCATTTACGGACCGCTCGTAAGCCAGAACCTGCATCTATGTTGGTGTACAAGGAGTCGACATCCATTGAGAATATAAGGTCAGTAGGATTGACCTGGGCCAACCTAACTTTGGCTACGAAATCGTAGGTGTCTCTCACAAAGCTAGGGTGAAGGGTAGCTAGAGGATTAATAAAACTGTCAATATATTCCGAGATCCTATACGTTTCACTCCCACAGTCAGAGACAATTGGTCGTCCTGCCGGAATCTCGAAGGGAAAAGGCCATGAGGCCGGGTCCTTGTGGATTTTAGGAAGGAAATAAATATGACGCTGCTGTAATGGCACTTCGCCTCCTAAGTAAGCCCGCTGGCGGCGGGATATAAATTTAAGGGCCAAGAGATTGTCCAATATCTCAGTGATTTTGTCCTTGGTTTCAGGGAAAATAGGTGCAGTAAGTTTGGTATAATATTGGGGCATGTTAAGTTGTCTCTCCGCTTCTCTAATGTATTGGGACCTATCCAAAATCACCACTACAGCACCCTTGTCTGCAGGCTTGATGATGATTTGGTCATCCCTTTGTAGCTGGCGAAGGGCCCCTACTTCTGGTTGTGACATATTGCTGGGAGGCCGAGTTGTTATTTCACCTGAAAGTTTGCGGACCATCCTAGTGTCCTGCTTAATAATCCGATTAATTTCCCCAGGAACCTGGTTCGGATTGGGCTCCCAGGTGGATTTGTCTATAAAGGGTATCCTTGAGGAGGTACTACGTTCCTCGCCTGAGAAATAGGCGGCTAGTTTGAGGCATCTATGGTATGAACTAATTTCATCTAAGAGGCCCGGTTTAAGGTCATGTTTAACGATGTCAAGGCTAGGGACAAAGGAGAGTCCTTTGTCGAGTAGTTCCGTTTGCGCGCTTGTCAATGTGAGTTGACTAGAAAGGTTTAAGACCGTGTTCTCACCTCTTGTTGCAGGGACCCCACATGGGTGGGAGAGAGGAGGGGGCCCTATTAGTTTAAACGGATCTGCCAGAGTTTCCAAATCTTTGCACCAGTCTCCGGAAGCCAGGAGAACTTATCTCCTTGAGTCATAACCTCATCCATTGGTAAGGTAGGGATATGAGGGAATTGGCTAAGGCAGGTGTTAAGGGACCTAATAGTCGTTTCTTGTTCACTGGGAAGGCCCCTAGGAAAGGAGACCAGGGGGAAGATGACCGAAGCATTAGGGAACCTACGCATAGCAATACTACGCAGCGTACGGATTCCCTTTTCAAAGGACTGGTAGGTGGACTTGTGACTATTGTTGAGAGCGAAGGACAAAATGAGCTTGTTAACCTTAGGGTATGACTGGGTTAATTTTGAAAGGATATTGGTGGCATGAACCACAGAGGCAGTTGGAAATATGTCTACTTGAATTCTGTAGTCATGTATTGGAGGGAGGAATTCAAAATTATCATCTCCCATTAACAATATAGTACGAGTGGGATTTAAGGACCAACTTCGCTTGGAACCCAAGGGTTCATGTATGGTCCTATTGATCATCGATACAGGTGGACCTAAAGGAGGAGAGGAATCCTTTACTAAGGGATCATTGGGCATCAGTCCCAGCGCTCTATTTTCTAAAGGTGGCATATCAGGAGGACCCGGAGTGAAGAAGGCTACCAGGGGCTCTAGTTCTGGGCTTGTGGGAAGAGCAGTAAGCTGGTCCTGGACTTGGCATTGGTCATGGGAATGTGTTGGAGGAGAGGAAGGAACAACATTTCTGATATCGATAGGAGGACTAAGATTGGACCTACTAAGGGTCTCATCCATATCCAGGACGTAGGGGTGGTATCGATGCGCCGGACGACCTCGTCCGCCTAGAGAGCCTGTGTGCTCCTTCATAGATGGATCCTAGTCTGTAATGACAAGGGAGCGTAAGATTTCTTTACCGTAAGGATAAAAGGACATGAGGATACATAAGGTTACTGACCTATTTAATAACCCAAAACAAGAGGAAGGTGAGATATACAAGGAGCAAGGTACAAGGTGCGAGATAGTGTGTTATTGAGGAAAGTAATGATGCCACAGTATCAGCCACTTGCCTATTACGGAGTCTACATACAAGGTGCAGTACCTGAAAACAGTCCACTTGTGGAAGGTAGGTAGGAGAGAGAGGTAATTATTAATACTACAAGAAAGATGGTTTCCAAAGCGGCAGGATATCCTGAGATAGTGTAATAAATTGAAGAACTGGCCAGCTCTATGTCCGTGGAAATAAGGGTTGGGCTATCATGAGGAAGGGAAATCTAACTATTATTAAAAATAGGACCACGGGGATAGAGTCTCCAGACGTTTATAAGGTCAAATAAGTTGTCAATTTCAGAAAACATCGTCAGTAGATTCTGCTCGAATGGGAATACGGATGTTTCTGGCCATTAGAATCTAGACACCCTAACCCATATTAATCGAGCTTTGCCCACCCAGAGAGACGCCTCAACTCTGGGTGTGTTTTCCGTAATTCAATCAGGCATATTATGGGAGCTTTTTTGGCAAGGAGGGGAGCCTTAAGGCGAGATAGATGGTGAAAACAGGGAGGTCATATGGGAAGGAAACAGGGTGAACATCACAAGGGCACAGCAGGTGAGTAAGGATGAATAGGTGTTTGTCTATGGGATAGAGAAGATAATAATAACGGAGAGTTGGTACTACAAGGTGACAGGCGGAAACGGCCACTGGTCTAAGGACAGTTCTTAAATAATCTGAGGCGTGCCGCAGGCACGCGGCTACACTCCGAGGAGCATGCCAACAAACGGATATGGGCAGGGTCTCTGTGACATGAGGGAAGGCAGTAGGACTATCTCCAGGAGGGCAAGTGCTTCTGCTTGCGGTTAAGGTCAGGTTGGGATTCAGAGAGACCTAGTCCCATTTTGGACCAAACCTACGAGAGGTTTAAGGAGGACACTCCATATATGGAGAGGGAAGGAAAACTGGCACTTCCTGGGTGCGGTTAGGGTCAGGGATAGGAAATTAGTGTGACGGCCAGGCTATAACAGGGGCATAAGCACTAGACTTACATAATCTAAAGTGTGCCTGAGTAAGGATGAATGGGTGTTTGTCTATGGGATAGAAGGGATAATAACTAAGGACAGTTCTTAAATAATCTGGAGCGTGCCGCAGGCACGCGGCTACACTCCGAGGAGCATGCCAGCAAACGGATATGGGCAGGGTCTCTATGACATGAGGGGAGGCAGTAGGACTATCTCCAGGAGGGCAAGTGCTTCTGCTTGCGGTTAGGAGGACACTCCATATATGGAGAGGGAAGGAAAACTGGCACTTCCTGGGTGCGGTTAGGGTCAGGGATAGGAAATGAGTGTGGCAGTCAGGCTATAACAGGGGCATAAACACTAGACTTAAATAATCTAAAGTGTGCCTGAGTAAGGATGAATGGGTGTTTGTCTATGGGATAGAAGGGATAATGACTAAGGACAGTTCTTAAATAATCTGGAGCGTGCCGCAGGCACGCGGCTACACTCCGAGGAGCACGCCAGCAAACGGATATGGGCAGGGTCTCTATGACATGAGGGGAGGCGGAGGACTACCTCCCGGAGGGCAAAATAATAATAATAATAATAATAATAATGATAATAATGGAATGAGGGGAACATGTCTAGTAGATCGACCGTAGGTCACAACACTTTGACCTCGTGAACTCACCTCTGGAGCGCGAATCGATCAAACAATTTGGTGGCGCGGGAAACCTGCAGGTCTGGACCAGAGGGCGGGTCAGAGGAGGGGTGGATGACCAGCTACTGTCAGGTAACGCGCCCTTAGGGAGGGTCGACAAGTAAAGGCAGCTTAAGGAATTGAGATGAGACAACACGGGCAACCCCCTGTGTGCAGCCGCATGGGGCACGGGAATGCCAGGCAGGAGCTAAGACAAGTACCAACCCTAGTCCGAATATAATATATATAAGCCATACACTGTACATTATATATTACAATGGTAGGTTTTTGACCGTCCGGTCATGGGGGAGAGGGAAAATAATAATAATGACAATGAGAATAATAATAATATAATGATAATGATAATAATAATGAGGTGATGATGAAGGGCCTAATGGATGCAGCACAGAAATAGTAGGAAGGTCAAAATGATGGAAGATGGCCCTAATAATGCCAAAAACTCTACCCGGTGAAACCCAGAAAGGGGTATCTCCAAAAGAGCTTTATTTAAATAATGCAACCAAGGCTATAGGGCCAGTGAAGCTTTTTCCACAGCTATTGTAATGGAAATGCAAGGGCAAGAACGTTTGTAGATTGTCTAACAGGTGATCTGGAGGAGGGTGAATCCTCCATTTTGAAAGCTAGGTAGGGACCCCAGTCTCATGGAGGAGACCCTCTCAAAAGGAATTATATTTAAGGACAATGAAAAGTAAATACAAGGGGTCTAATGGGGAGACCTAATTAAGAGCATTAGAACCAGGGCATGGACCAAGTCAATGATGGAAACACACGTGCTGTCAGGACACACGACGCGATGGACAGTAGGCTAACCTACCATTAGCCATTAGCTAAGCCAGCCACTTTGCTGGGTGAAGAGGTGAAAAACGAACTTTTACAATGATAACAGGCAACACATATCGCTTGAATAGACACACCTAGTTGATGTCTAATGACCCAGGGCCATAGATATTAGCAAAGAACCACCAACACACAATAGTAGACGGATGGAAGGGGAGAGGACTGGAGCAGCACCACTTACCACGAATCCAGGGACAGGAGAATGGCTTCCAGGGACGTCCGCGCCGAGGTGTGCCCTAGTGGCCACCCCTGCAATAGCATGGAAAACCCGGAGGATTCTGACACTAAACCATTAATTAAAACAAGTAGAAGGGAGACCTAAGTCCCCACAGTGTAAGGACAGTCAGATACATATTATAACCCATGTATGAGGATGAAATAAGGGACTGGGATGTCAAGAGGAAGGAACTATGAATAAAAAGGTTGCACTGAGAATATATGAAATAACTGGGACAGGAAGTCCAAGGGACTTTCTTGTTCTGCTCTTCTGAGGCACGTGCACAGGGCCGTCACAGCAATCCTAGTGGCCACCCCCTAGTGACAGCAAAAACTAATTTCTGGTATTTAACAATCATAACTGTTCTTGGTTATCTCTTACAGTCCAGAGGCACTCATGTCTAGATCTCATGCATGCAGAAACGAATCTAGGAGAGGTTGGAATGAATGAAGGAGTCCAGGGTATGGGTCAAAGGCAAAGCCGTTTTTATGTAGTTAAATATATATATATATATATATATAAGGGGGAAAAAACACACACGTCACACAGGGAGCCAAGGCAACATGGGAAGACAACAGTATATGAGTGTGTCTAAACGCTCCAAACAGCCAGGGGTAATGAGTCAGGAAACGAAACTTCCTGAGGCTAATATGAAAGGCCTTTCTGGCGAGGTAATAAAGGAGGTATGACCTTGTTATAGTATAGAAATAACGATAATGGAGGCAACATAAATAATAAAACAACGCCTGCCACGTGGAGCGTGGTCAGGGTATATAACCATTGAAACGTAAGGTACACATTCTTCTCATCTCCGTATGTAAGGGTGATAAGCACCATTTGTCAAATAGTGGTCCGGGCATCCGCTCGTTGCCATATAAGGCACACACTCTAGACCGCACTAAGTAAGGCGGTTTACCGGGGTATATTCTCTTCCCGGAGTTTTTAAGGTAAGGAAAATACCTAAACCTAAATAGGTAAATAAAAATAATAATAATGGTGGCCTCTCCTGGGCGGAAAAGTATAAACAAACTCACATTATGTGAGAGATAAAGCATCATTATGATGTTGGGGCCCAATTAGGGAACAGGTCACCTTTAAAATGTAATGACGAAGATACTCATAATGAGTGATTATAAATCCCAGACTTCCCCGTCCCAGGCAATCACAACTCTAAGGTACCAATATGTGTTGGCAATTGGTAGCACGATGATCATGAAGGATCTGTAACCATCATAGACATAGTCTATAATAGGGTCCAGGAATTCCCAGCCTGACGCTCCAAAAGGGGGGAAGTGGGGTGGCCTGGGGTGTTCATCGGAGACCATTCTGTTCCAGGATCCACACAGGGCTATTCCGAGGGGAGAAGAGAAGGTGTTTTGTAATGATGAGTATTATATACATTCATCCAGGTGGGACCGGTTAAGGTAAATCCATGTAAGACTAAGACGGGGAACCTAGAGGTATAAGGTATCATCTTAACAGGGTTAAGGCCTAGTAACTAGAATAGACAGTCTGAGATAACATACTATCTATAAGACCGTGGGAAAATGGAAATCATTTAATGATTCATGGCGCCCTCTCCTGGACACAATAAGGCAGAGCTCAGTAGGAACATGCAAGGGTACTAACCTACTTCATGAAGGGGATTTATAAGAATGTGTCACGCACAGTACTAAAGGTTTACTTGAAGGAGGGGACGGTTGGCTCTCAACAATATGCCAGCCTTTCGCGGGTTAGGTTGTGACAAAGAGACACCCCATAAGGACCGGAGACGAACGATCCCAGCCAGGATCCTGCTCAGGTCCACCCAGAGACAAGGCTAGCACAGGGATCTATTGGGAATAGGGTAAGTGCACTGTGCTATGCATATGTTTACTGGACAACCATCAGATCCGGTCCTAAATGACAGAGGGGGAACATAATATGGAGTTCCATCTCCACAGCTATCTATAGTAAGGGACAGGGCGAGTGAAGTGGAAAAAATGGTAGGGCATGTGGGTGTGAAAAATCCTCAAAGGTCACATTCCGATTTTCCTTATCTGAGTTTACTCCTCAGCATGACCCACCAGATCTGCCACCCACCAGGAAAAACTCAAGCACGGGGTAATTCTACTAAGGTAGTCCATGAATAGGAAGGTTCAATGGGCAGTGTGGAAATATATTTATGATCCTAAAGGCCATATGGAAGGTGCGCCCCTCGGGCGCACGGCGACACTGGGATGAATTTGTCGATCTAAAGTATGGGGAATAAGGGCAAGGAGGAGCAGTGAGAAATCCCCTATGGACAGGAGGGAAACGAAGGACTATAACCCACCGTCATGGTTAGGTTTAGGATTTAAATAGCCCAAGTCTAAATATGAGGCAGTGTGAGAGAACTGGACATAAGGTTCCAGTTAACGAAATAAGGCCAAGCTCTAATAGCTCGGGAACCCACCCAGAAGTTTATAGCCCATGGATGTCCTAAGGTGTGACTGGCCGGGAGGGAGTCGAGGAAGTCGGAACATATCTCTAAGGAGGTAATGCATGTGTCGGCGGGGAGGCCTACGAGGCCGAAAAGGAAAACGATTTCTTAACTAAGGTGATAGGCAGAGGGCTATCAGTCGACCGGAATGGTTACAAGGTGAGTGAACGTCCACTTTTGTGCAATTGTGGGAAATTAACAACAACAGAGCCGGATAAGATACAGTTCCTGTAAAATAGCCACATAGTACCACCATCCTAGTAGTAATGCAATAATAATATAATAATAAGGGGTAAAAACTGTAACATGTAGGCATACGGGCAAGGTCCCACTTTATGCATGGGGTCTAACCGGGAAAATCCCTATATGAATGTCAGCATATAAGGATGGACCTACAGGGGGGCTAGTTTCATTTTCTAGCGGTCGTTCAGGCCCCTTGGTTTAAGGGTACCCAGTATCCTAATCCAACTCCTCTCTTTTGCCTTTCTTTGAGCTATGGACCAATTTGGATTGCCTTCCAGGACCATAGTGGATAGATTCGTACCTCCGTGTTTGAGGAAATGTGTCACCAGTCTCGTGTCTGTTTTCTTGAAGGATGCAATATTGTATAAGTGTTGGTAAAGGCGGGTGCCGAGGTTTTGGCCAGTCTCACCTACATATCGCAGACCGCATTTTGTACAACGCAGGAGATAAACACAGTTAGCGGTTTCTAAGGAGCCATCACTGGGGGGCTGTTTACAAGAGGCCACATGTCCTCCTAAGGGTATACGTTTATAAGGGGAACGATGTCTCTGTGGCATTGTAGGGTTGAGAGGTTTCAGACGGCTCCGAACTAAGAGGTCCTTGAGGTTAGGGTTACGCCTAAACGCTGAAATAGCCTTATAGTCACGCAGGGGATGGAATTCGGGAATTCCACTGCTGAGATTGGTCTTCAGAATACGGTTGACCCTTACTGCCTTTGGTGTATAGGTAGTAATAATAGGCAACATCTTGGTGATCAGAGAGGGTGGTCGTGTATTAAGGAATTCCTTCTTGACCTGATGTAGGAACCAACGGGTATAACCGCGCATTCTCAGAACCCTAAACAGGGTGCCCGTGGCTTCTTCAAAATCTACCTTTTGATTACAGATGCGATGGAACCTAATTAATTGGGATTTAACCAGGCCCTTAAAGGTGTGATGCGGGTGGAAGCTCGAGCGATGGAGGAGGGCGTGCGTGTCTGTGGGTTTGAAGAACACTTTAGTGTCTAAACGCCCCGTCGATTCAAAGCCGCTGCCCTTAAAGGTAGTAGTATCAAGGAAGTCCATGCTAATGGGATCTAGGACAAATTTCAAGGAAATGGAGCTGTCACAACTGTTAAGGGCTTCAGAAAATTCACTGAATTGTTCCCTCGAGTGGGGCCATATGCCCCAGATATCATCGAGGTAACGAAAGTAATGAGACGGACCCGAGGGATATAATAAAAGGGCCTCTGCTTCCCATTCTGCCATGAAAATATCAGCCAAGGCAGGCGCAAACTTCTTGCCCATGGCTACGCCCTTAACCTGTAGGTAAGTCTGCCCATTGAAATCAAAATCATTGCACATAAGGGCCAGTTCAAGGAGCTGAAGGATAAAGGTATCTGGGCGGCCCTCCTCTGGATTAAGATCCAGGCATTTACGGACCGCTCGTAAGCCAGAACCTGCATCTATGTTGGTGTACAAGGAGTCGACATCCATTGAGAATATAAGGTCAGTAGGATTGACCTGGGCCAACCTAACTTTGGCTACGAAATCGTAGGTGTCTCTCACAAAGCTAGGGTGAAGGGTAGCTAGAGGATTAATAAAACTGTCAATATATTCCGAGATCCTATACGTTTCACTCCCACAGTCAGAGACAATTGGTCGTCCTGCCGGAATCTCGAAGGGAAAAGGCCATGAGGCCGGGTCCTTGTGGATTTTAGGAAGGAAATAAATATGACGCTGCTGTAATGGCACTTCGCCTCCTAAGTAAGCCCGCTGGCGGCGGGATATAAATTTAAGGGCCAAGAGATTGTCCAATATCTCAGTGATTTTGTCCTTGGTTTCAGGGAAAATAGGTGCAGTAAGTTTGGTATAATATTGGGGCATGTTAAGTTGTCTCTCCGCTTCTCTAATGTATTGGGACCTATCCAAAATCACCACTACAGCACCCTTGTCTGCAGGCTTGATGATGATTTGGTCATCCCTTTGTAGCTGGCGAAGGGCCCCTACTTCTGGTTGTGACATATTGCTGGGAGGCCGAGTTGTTATTTCACCTGAAAGTTTGCGGACCATCCTAGTGTCCTGCTTAATAATCCGATTAATTTCCCCAGGAACCTGGTTCGGATTGGGCTCCCAGGTGGATTTGTCTATAAAGGGTATCCTTGAGGAGGTACTACGTTCCTCGCCTGAGAAATAGGCGGCTAGTTTGAGGCATCTATGGTATGAACTAATTTCATCTAAGAGGCCCGGTTTAAGGTCATGTTTAACGATGTCAAGGCTAGGGACAAAGGAGAGTCCTTTGTCGAGTAGTTCCGTTTGCGCGCTTGTCAATGTGAGTTGACTAGAAAGGTTTAAGACCGTGTTCTCACCTCTTGTTGCAGGGACCCCACATGGGTGGGAGAGAGGAGGGGGCCCTATTAGTTTAAACGGATCTGCCAGAGTTTCCAAATCTTTGCACCAGTCTCCGGAAGCCAGGAGAACTTATCTCCTTGAGTCATAACCTCATCCATTGGTAAGGTAGGGATATGAGGGAATTGGCTAAGGCAGGTGTTAAGGGACCTAATAGTCGTTTCTTGTTCACTGGGAAGGCCCCTAGGAAAGGAGACCAGGGGGAAGATGACCGAAGCATTAGGGAACCTACGCATAGCAATACTACGCAGCGTACGGATTCCCTTTTCAAAGGACTGGTAGGTGGACTTGTGACTATTGTTGAGAGCGAAGGACAAAATGAGCTTGTTAACCTTAGGGTATGACTGGGTTAATTTTGAAAGGATATTGGTGGCATGAACCACAGAGGCAGTTGGACATATGTCTACTTGAATTCTGTAGTCATGTATTGGAGGGAGGAATTCAAAATTATCATCTCCCATTAACAATATAGTACGAGTGGGATTTAAGGACCAACTTCGCTTGGAACCCAAGGGTTCATGTATGGTCCTATTGATCATCGATACAGGTGGACCTAAAGGAGGAGAGGAATCCTTTACTAAGGGATCATTGGGCATCAGTCCCAGCGCTCTATTTTCTAAAGGTGGCATATCAGGAGGACCCGGAGTGAAGAAGGCTACCAGGGGCTCTAGTTCTGGGCTTGTGGGAAGAGCAGTAAGCTGGTCCTGGACTTGGCATTGGTCATGGGAATGTGTTGGAGGAGAGGAAGGAACAACATTTCTGATATCGATAGGAGGACTAAGATTGGACCTACTAAGGGTCTCATCCATATCCAGGACGTAGGGGTGGTATCGATGCGCCGGACGACCTCGTCCGCCTAGAGAGCCTGTGTGCTCCTTCATAGATGGATCCTAGTCTGTAATGACAAGGGAGCGTAAGATTTCTTTACCGTAAGGATAAAAGGACATGAGGATACATAAGGTTACTGACCTATTTAATAACCCAAAACAAGAGGAAGGTGAGATATACAAGGAGCAAGGTACAAGGTGCGAGATAGTGTGTTATTGAGGAAAGTAATGATGCCACAGTATCAGCCACTTGCCTATTACGGAGTCTACATACAAGGTGCAGTACCTGAAAACAGTCCACTTGTGGAAGGTAGGTAGGAGAGAGAGGTAATTATTAATACTACAAGAAAGATGGTTTCCAAAGCGGCAGGATATCCTGAGATAGTGTAATAAATTGAAGAACTGGCCAGCTCTATGTCCGTGGAAATAAGGGTTGGGCTATCATGAGGAAGGGAAATCTAACTATTATTAAAAATAGGACCACGGGGATAGAGTCTCCAGACGTTTATAAGGTCAAATAAGTTGTCAATTTCAGAAAACATCGTCAGTAGATTCTGCTCGAATGGGAATACGGATGTTTCTGGCCATTAGAATCTAGACACCCTAACCCATATTAATCGAGCTTTGCCCACCCAGAGAGACGCCTCAACTCTGGGTGTGTTTTCCGTAATTCAATCAGGCATATTATGGGAGCTTTTTTGGCAAGGAGGGGAGCCTTAAGGCGAGATAGATGGTGAAAACAGGGAGGTCATATGGGAAGGAAACAGGGTGAACATCACAAGGGCACAGCAGGTGAGTAAGGATGAATAGGTGTTTGTCTATGGGATAGAGAAGATAATAATAACGGAGAGTTGGTACTACAAGGTGACAGGCGGAAACGGCCACTGGTCTAAGGACAGTTCTTAAATAATCTGAGGCGTGCCGCAGGCACGCGGCTACACTCCGAGGAGCATGCCAACAAACGGATATGGGCAGGGTCTCTGTGACATGAGGGAAGGCAGTAGGACTATCTCCAGGAGGGCAAGTGCTTCTGCTTGCGGTTAAGGTCAGGTTGGGATTCAGAGAGACCTAGTCCCATTTTGGACCAAACCTACGAGAGGTTTAAGGAGGACACTCCATATATGGAGAGGGAAGGAAAACTGGCACTTCCTGGGTGCGGTTAGGGTCAGGGATAGGAAATTAGTGTGACGGCCAGGCTATAACAGGGGCATAAGCACTAGACTTACATAATCTAAAGTGTGCCTGAGTAAGGATGAATGGGTGTTTGTCTATGGGATAGAAGGGATAATAACTAAGGACAGTTCTTAAATAATCTGGAGCGTGCCGCAGGCACGCGGCTACACTCCGAGGAGCATGCCAGCAAACGGATATGGGCAGGGTCTCTATGACATGAGGGGAGGCAGTAGGACTATCTCCAGGAGGGCAAGTGCTTCTGCTTGCGGTTAGGAGGACACTCCATATATGGAGAGGGAAGGAAAACTGGCACTTCCTGGGTGCGGTTAGGGTCAGGGATAGGAAATGAGTGTGGCAGTCAGGCTATAACAGGGGCATAAACACTAGACTTAAATAATCTAAAGTGTGCCTGAGTAAGGATGAATGGGTGTTTGTCTATGGGATAGAAGGGATAATGACTAAGGACAGTTCTTAAATAATCTGGAGCGTGCCGCAGGCACGCGGCTACACTCCGAGGAGCACGCCAGCAAACGGATATGGGCAGGGTCTCTATGACATGAGGGGAGGCGGAGGACTACCTCCCGGAGGGCAAAATAATAATAATAATAATAATAATAATGATAATAATGGAATGAGGGGAACATGTCTAGTAGATCGACCGTAGGTCACAACACTTTGACCTCGTGAACTCACCTCTGGAGCGCGAATCGATCAAACAATTTGGTGGCGCGGGAAACCTGCAGGTCTGGACCAGAGGGCGGGTCAGAGGAGGGGTGGATGACCAGCTACTGTCAGGTAACGCGCCCTTAGGGAGGGTCGACAAGTAAAGGCAGCTTAAGGAATTGAGATGAGACAACACGGGCAACCCCCTGTGTGCAGCCGCATGGGGCACGGGAATGCCAGGCAGGAGCTAAGACAAGTACCAACCCTAGTCCGAATATAATATATATAAGCCATACACTGTACATTATATATTACAATGGTAGGTTTTTGACCGTCCGGTCATGGGGGAGAGGGAAAATAATAATAATGACAATGAGAATAATAATAATATAATGATAATGATAATAATAATGAGGTGATGATGAAGGGCCTAATGGATGCAGCACAGAAATAGTAGGAAGGTCAAAATGATGGAAGATGGCCCTAATAATGCCAAAAACTCTACCCGGTGAAACCCAGAAAGGGGTATCTCCAAAAGAGCTTTATTTAAATAATGCAACCAAGGCTATAGGGCCAGTGAAGCTTTTTCCACAGCTATTGTAATGGAAATGCAAGGGCAAGAACGTTTGTAGATTGTCTAACAGGTGATCTGGAGGAGGGTGAATCCTCCATTTTGAAAGCTAGGTAGGGACCCCAGTCTCATGGAGGAGACCCTCTCAAAAGGAATTATATTTAAGGACAATGAAAAGTAAATACAAGGGGTCTAATGGGGAGACCTAATTAAGAGCATTAGAACCAGGGCATGGACCAAGTCAATGATGGAAACACACGTGCTGTCAGGACACACGACGCGATGGACAGTAGGCTAACCTACCATTAGCCATTAGCTAAGCCAGCCACTTTGCTGGGTGAAGAGGTGAAAAACGAACTTTTACAATGATAACAGGCAACACATATCGCTTGAATAGACACACCTAGTTGATGTCTAATGACCCAGGGCCATAGATATTAGCAAAGAACCACCAACACACAATAGTAGACGGATGGAAGGGGAGAGGACTGGAGCAGCACCACTTACCACGAATCCAGGGACAGGAGAATGGCTTCCAGGGACGTCCGCGCCGAGGTGTGCCCTAGTGGCCACCCCTGCAATAGCATGGAAAACCCGGAGGATTCTGACACTAAACCATTAATTAAAACAAGTAGAAGGGAGACCTAAGTCCCCACAGTGTAAGGACAGTCAGATACATATTATAACCCATGTATGAGGATGAAATAAGGGACTGGGATGTCAAGAGGAAGGAACTATGAATAAAAAGGTTGCACTGAGAATATATGAAATAACTGGGACAGGAAGTCCAAGGGACTTTCTTGTTCTGCTCTTCTGAGGCACGTGCACAGGGCCGTCACAGCAATCCTAGTGGCCACCCCCTAGTGACAGCAAAAACTAATTTCTGGTATTTAACAATCATAACTGTTCTTGGTTATCTCTTACAGTCCAGAGGCACTCATGTCTAGATCTCATGCATGCAGAAACGAATCTAGGAGAGGTTGGAATGAATGAAGGAGTCCAGGGTATGGGTCAAAGGCAAAGCCGTTTTTATGTAGTTAAATATATATATATATATATATATAAGGGGGAAAAAACACACACGTCACACAGGGAGCCAAGGCAACATGGGAAGACAACAGTATATGAGTGTGTCTAAACGCTCCAAACAGCCAGGGGTAATGAGTCAGGAAACGAAACTTCCTGAGGCTAATATGAAAGGCCTTTCTGGCGAGGTAATAAAGGAGGTATGACCTTGTTATAGTATAGAAATAACGATAATGGAGGCAACATAAATAATAAAACAACGCCTGCCACGTGGAGCGTGGTCAGGGTATATAACCATTGAAACGTAAGGTACACATTCTTCTCATCTCCGTATGTAAGGGTGATAAGCACCATTTGTCAAATAGTGGTCCGGGCATCCGCTCGTTGCCATATAAGGCACACACTCTAGACCGCACTAAGTAAGGCGGTTTACCGGGGTATATTCTCTTCCCGGAGTTTTTAAGGTAAGGAAAATACCTAAACCTAAATAGGTAAATAAAAATAATAATAATGGTGGCCTCTCCTGGGCGGAAAAGTATAAACAAACTCACATTATGTGAGAGATAAAGCATCATTATGATGTTGGGGCCCAATTAGGGAACAGGTCACCTTTAAAATGTAATGACGAAGATACTCATAATGAGTGATTATAAATCCCAGACTTCCCCGTCCCAGGCAATCACAACTCTAAGGTACCAATATGTGTTGGCAATTGGTAGCACGATGATCATGAAGGATCTGTAACCATCATAGACATAGTCTATAATAGGGTCCAGGAATTCCCAGCCTGACGCTCCAAAAGGGGGGAAGTGGGGTGGCCTGGGGTGTTCATCGGAGACCATTCTGTTCCAGGATCCACACAGGGCTATTCCGAGGGGAGAAGAGAAGGTGTTTTGTAATGATGAGTATTATATACATTCATCCAGGTGGGACCGGTTAAGGTAAATCCATGTAAGACTAAGACGGGGAACCTAGAGGTATAAGGTATCATCTTAACAGGGTTAAGGCCTAGTAACTAGAATAGACAGTCTGAGATAACATACTATCTATAAGACCGTGGGAAAATGGAAATCATTTAATGATTCATGGCGCCCTCTCCTGGACACAATAAGGCAGAGCTCAGTAGGAACATGCAAGGGTACTAACCTACTTCATGAAGGGGATTTATAAGAATGTGTCACGCACAGTACTAAAGGTTTACTTGAAGGAGGGGACGGTTGGCTCTCAACAATATGCCAGCCTTTCGCGGGTTAGGTTGTGACAAAGAGACACCCCATAAGGACCGGAGACGAACGATCCCAGCCAGGATCCTGCTCAGGTCCACCCAGAGACAAGGCTAGCACAGGGATCTATTGGGAATAGGGTAAGTGCACTGTGCTATGCATATGTTTACTGGACAACCATCAGATCCGGTCCTAAATGACAGAGGGGGAACATAATATGGAGTTCCATCTCCACAGCTATCTATAGTAAGGGACAGGGCGAGTGAAGTGGAAAAAATGGTAGGGCATGTGGGTGTGAAAAATCCTCAAAGGTCACATTCCGATTTTCCTTATCTGAGTTTACTCCTCAGCATGACCCACCAGATCTGCCACCCACCAGGAAAAACTCAAGCACGGGGTAATTCTACTAAGGTAGTCCATGAATAGGAAGGTTCAATGGGCAGTGTGGAAATATATTTATGATCCTAAAGGCCATATGGAAGGTGCGCCCCTCGGGCGCACGGCGACACTGGGATGAATTTGTCGATCTAAAGTATGGGGAATAAGGGCAAGGAGGAGCAGTGAGAAATCCCCTATGGACAGGAGGGAAACGAAGGACTATAACCCACCGTCATGGTTAGGTTTAGGATTTAAATAGCCCAAGTCTAAATATGAGGCAGTGTGAGAGAACTGGACATAAGGTTCCAGTTAACGAAATAAGGCCAAGCTCTAATAGCTCGGGAACCCACCCAGAAGTTTATAGCCCATGGATGTCCTAAGGTGTGACTGGCCGGGAGGGAGTCGAGGAAGTCGGAACATATCTCTAAGGAGGTAATGCATGTGTCGGCGGGGAGGCCTACGAGGCCGAAAAGGAAAACGATTTCTTAACTAAGGTGATAGGCAGAGGGCTATCAGTCGACCGGAATGGTTACAAGGTGAGTGAACGTCCACTTTTGTGCAATTGTGGGAAATTAACAACAACAGAGCCGGAAAAGATACAGTTCCTGTAAAATAGCCACATAGTACCACCATCCTAGTAGTAATGCAATAATAATATAATAATAAGGGGTAAAAACTGTAACATGTAGGCATACGGGCAAGGTCCCACTTTATGCATGGGGTCTAACCGGGAAAATCCCTATATGAATGTCAGCATATAAGGATGGACCTACAGGGGGGCTAGTTTCATTTTCTAGCGGTCGTTCAGGCCCCTTGGTTTAAGGGTACCCAGTATCCTAATCCAACTCCTCTCTTTTGCCTTTCTTTGAGCTATGGACCAATTTGGATTGCCTTCCAGGACCATAGTGGATAGATTCGTACCTCCGTGTTTGAGGAAATGTGTCACCAGTCTCGTGTCTGTTTTCTTGAAGGATGCAATATTGTATAAGTGTTGGTAAAGGCGGGTGCCGAGGTTTTGGCCAGTCTCACCTACATATCGCAGACCGCATTTTGTACAACGCAGGAGATAAACACAGTTAGCGGTTTCTAAGGAGCCATCACTGGGGGGCTGTTTACAAGAGGCCACATGTCCTCCTAAGGGTATACGTTTATAAGGGGAACGATGTCTCTGTGGCATTGTAGGGTTGAGAGGTTTCAGACGGCTCCGAACTAAGAGGTCCTTGAGGTTAGGGTTACGCCTAAACGCTGAAATAGCCTTATAGTCACGCAGGGGATGGAATTCGGGAATTCCACTGCTGAGATTGGTCTTCAGAATACGGTTGACCCTTACTGCCTTTGGTGTATAGGTAGTAATAATAGGCAACATCTTGGTGATCAGAGAGGGTGGTCGTGTATTAAGGAATTCCTTCTTGACCTGATGTAGGAACCAACGGGTATAACCGCGCATTCTCAGAACCCTAAACAGGGTGCCCGTGGCTTCTTCAAAATCTACCTTTTGATTACAGATGCGATGGAACCTAATTAATTGGGATTTAACCAGGCCCTTAAAGGTGTGATGCGGGTGGAAGCTCGAGCGATGGAGGAGGGCGTGCGTGTCTGTGGGTTTGAAGAACACTTTAGTGTCTAAACGCCCCGTCGATTCAAAGCCGCTGCCCTTAAAGGTAGTAGTATCAAGGAAGTCCATGCTAATGGGATCTAGGACAAATTTCAAGGAAATGGAGCTGTCACAACTGTTAAGGGCTTCAGAAAATTCACTGAATTGTTCCCTCGAGTGGGGCCATATGCCCCAGATATCATCGAGGTAACGAAAGTAATGAGACGGACCCGAGGGATATAATAAAAGGGCCTCTGCTTCCCATTCTGCCATGAAAATATCAGCCAAGGCAGGCGCAAACTTCTTGCCCATGGCTACGCCCTTAACCTGTAGGTAAGTCTGCCCATTGAAATCAAAATCATTGCACATAAGGGCCAGTTCAAGGAGCTGAAGGATAAAGGTATCTGGGCGGCCCTCCTCTGGATTAAGATCCAGGCATTTACGGACCGCTCGTAAGCCAGAACCTGCATCTATGTTGGTGTACAAGGAGTCGACATCCATTGAGAATATAAGGTCAGTAGGATTGACCTGGGCCAACCTAACTTTGGCTACGAAATCGTAGGTGTCTCTCACAAAGCTAGGGTGAAGGGTAGCTAGAGGATTAATAAAACTGTCAATATATTCCGAGATCCTATACGTTTCACTCCCACAGTCAGAGACAATTGGTCGTCCTGCCGGAATCTCGAAGGGAAAAGGCCATGAGGCCGGGTCCTTGTGGATTTTAGGAAGGAAATAAATATGACGCTGCTGTAATGGCACTTCGCCTCCTAAGTAAGCCCGCTGGCGGCGGGATATAAATTTAAGGGCCAAGAGATTGTCCAATATCTCAGTGATTTTGTCCTTGGTTTCAGGGAAAATAGGTGCAGTAAGTTTGGTATAATATTGGGGCATGTTAAGTTGTCTCTCCGCTTCTCTAATGTATTGGGACCTATCCAAAATCACCACTACAGCACCCTTGTCTGCAGGCTTGATGATGATTTGGTCATCCCTTTGTAGCTGGCGAAGGGCCCCTACTTCTGGTTGTGACATATTGCTGGGAGGCCGAGTTGTTATTTCACCTGAAAGTTTGCGGACCATCCTAGTGTCCTGCTTAATAATCCGATTAATTTCCCCAGGAACCTGGTTCGGATTGGGCTCCCAGGTGGATTTGTCTATAAAGGGTATCCTTGAGGAGGTACTACGTTCCTCGCCTGAGAAATAGGCGGCTAGTTTGAGGCATCTATGGTATGAACTAATTTCATCTAAGAGGCCCGGTTTAAGGTCATGTTTAACGATGTCAAGGCTAGGGACAAAGGAGAGTCCTTTGTCGAGTAGTTCCGTTTGCGCGCTTGTCAATGTGAGTTGACTAGAAAGGTTTAAGACCGTGTTCTCACCTCTTGTTGCAGGGACCCCACATGGGTGGGAGAGAGGAGGGGGCCCTATTAGTTTAAACGGATCTGCCAGAGTTTCCAAATCTTTGCACCAGTCTCCGGAAGCCAGGAGAACTTATCTCCTTGAGTCATAACCTCATCCATTGGTAAGGTAGGGATATGAGGGAATTGGCTAAGGCAGGTGTTAAGGGACCTAATAGTCGTTTCTTGTTCACTGGGAAGGCCCCTAGGAAAGGAGACCAGGGGGAAGATGACCGAAGCATTAGGGAACCTACGCATAGCAATACTACGCAGCGTACGGATTCCCTTTTCAAAGGACTGGTAGGTGGACTTGTGACTATTGTTGAGAGCGAAGGACAAAATGAGCTTGTTAACCTTAGGGTATGACTGGGTTAATTTTGAAAGGATATTGGTGGCATGAACCACAGAGGCAGTTGGAAATATGTCTACTTGAATTCTGTAGTCATGTATTGGAGGGAGGAATTCAAAATTATCATCTCCCATTAACAATATAGTACGAGTGGGATTTAAGGACCAACTTCGCTTGGAACCCAAGGGTTCATGTATGGTCCTATTGATCATCGATACAGGTGGACCTAAAGGAGGAGAGGAATCCTTTACTAAGGGATCATTGGGCATCAGTCCCAGCGCTCTATTTTCTAAAGGTGGCATATCAGGAGGACCCGGAGTGAAGAAGGCTACCAGGGGCTCTAGTTCTGGGCTTGTGGGAAGAGCAGTAAGCTGGTCCTGGACTTGGCATTGGTCATGGGAATGTGTTGGAGGAGAGGAAGGAACAACATTTCTGATATCGATAGGAGGACTAAGATTGGACCTACTAAGGGTCTCATCCATATCCAGGACGTAGGGGTGGTATCGATGCGCCGGACGACCTCGTCCGCCTAGAGAGCCTGTGTGCTCCTTCATAGATGGATCCTAGTCTGTAATGACAAGGGAGCGTAAGATTTCTTTACCGTAAGGATAAAAGGACATGAGGATACATAAGGTTACTGACCTATTTAATAACCCAAAACAAGAGGAAGGTGAGATATACAAGGAGCAAGGTACAAGGTGCGAGATAGTGTGTTATTGAGGAAAGTAATGATGCCACAGTATCAGCCACTTGCCTATTACGGAGTCTACATACAAGGTGCAGTACCTGAAAACAGTCCACTTGTGGAAGGTAGGTAGGAGAGAGAGGTAATTATTAATACTACAAGAAAGATGGTTTCCAAAGCGGCAGGATATCCTGAGATAGTGTAATAAATTGAAGAACTGGCCAGCTCTATGTCCGTGGAAATAAGGGTTGGGCTATCATGAGGAAGGGAAATCTAACTATTATTAAAAATAGGACCACGGGGATAGAGTCTCCAGACGTTTATAAGGTCAAATAAGTTGTCAATTTCAGAAAACATCGTCAGTAGATTCTGCTCGAATGGGAATACGGATGTTTCTGGCCATTAGAATCTAGACACCCTAACCCATATTAATCGAGCTTTGCCCACCCAGAGAGACGCCTCAACTCTGGGTGTGTTTTCCGTAATTCAATCAGGCATATTATGGGAGCTTTTTTGGCAAGGAGGGGAGCCTTAAGGCGAGATAGATGGTGAAAACAGGGAGGTCATATGGGAAGGAAACAGGGTGAACATCACAAGGGCACAGCAGGTGAGTAAGGATGAATAGGTGTTTGTCTATGGGATAGAGAAGATAATAATAACGGAGAGTTGGTACTACAAGGTGACAGGCGGAAACGGCCACTGGTCTAAGGACAGTTCTTAAATAATCTGAGGCGTGCCGCAGGCACGCGGCTACACTCCGAGGAGCATGCCAACAAACGGATATGGGCAGGGTCTCTGTGACATGAGGGAAGGCAGTAGGACTATCTCCAGGAGGGCAAGTGCTTCTGCTTGCGGTTAAGGTCAGGTTGGGATTCAGAGAGACCTAGTCCCATTTTGGACCAAACCTACGAGAGGTTTAAGGAGGACACTCCATATATGGAGAGGGAAGGAAAACTGGCACTTCCTGGGTGCGGTTAGGGTCAGGGATAGGAAATTAGTGTGACGGCCAGGCTATAACAGGGGCATAAGCACTAGACTTACATAATCTAAAGTGTGCCTGAGTAAGGATGAATGGGTGTTTGTCTATGGGATAGAAGGGATAATAACTAAGGACAGTTCTTAAATAATCTGGAGCGTGCCGCAGGCACGCGGCTACACTCCGAGGAGCATGCCAGCAAACGGATATGGGCAGGGTCTCTATGACATGAGGGGAGGCAGTAGGACTATCTCCAGGAGGGCAAGTGCTTCTGCTTGCGGTTAGGAGGACACTCCATATATGGAGAGGGAAGGAAAACTGGCACTTCCTGGGTGCGGTTAGGGTCAGGGATAGGAAATGAGTGTGGCAGTCAGGCTATAACAGGGGCATAAACACTAGACTTAAATAATCTAAAGTGTGCCTGAGTAAGGATGAATGGGTGTTTGTCTATGGGATAGAAGGGATAATGACTAAGGACAGTTCTTAAATAATCTGGAGCGTGCCGCAGGCACGCGGCTACACTCCGAGGAGCACGCCAGCAAACGGATATGGGCAGGGTCTCTATGACATGAGGGGAGGCGGAGGACTACCTCCCGGAGGGCAAAATAATAATAATAATAATAATAATAATGATAATAATGGAATGAGGGGAACATGTCTAGTAGATCGACCGTAGGTCACAACACTTTGACCTCGTGAACTCACCTCTGGAGCGCGAATCGATCAAACAATTTGGTGGCGCGGGAAACCTGCAGGTCTGGACCAGAGGGCGGGTCAGAGGAGGGGTGGATGACCAGCTACTGTCAGGTAACGCGCCCTTAGGGAGGGTCGACAAGTAAAGGCAGCTTAAGGAATTGAGATGAGACAACACGGGCAACCCCCTGTGTGCAGCCGCATGGGGCACGGGAATGCCAGGCAGGAGCTAAGACAAGTACCAACCCTAGTCCGAATATAATATATATAAGCCATACACTGTACATTATATATTACAATGGTAGGTTTTTGACCGTCCGGTCATGGGGGAGAGGGAAAATAATAATAATGACAATGAGAATAATAATAATATAATGATAATGATAATAATAATGAGGTGATGATGAAGGGCCTAATGGATGCAGCACAGAAATAGTAGGAAGGTCAAAATGATGGAAGATGGCCCTAATAATGCCAAAAACTCTACCCGGTGAAACCCAGAAAGGGGTATCTCCAAAAGAGCTTTATTTAAATAATGCAACCAAGGCTATAGGGCCAGTGAAGCTTTTTCCACAGCTATTGTAATGGAAATGCAAGGGCAAGAACGTTTGTAGATTGTCTAACAGGTGATCTGGAGGAGGGTGAATCCTCCATTTTGAAAGCTAGGTAGGGACCCCAGTCTCATGGAGGAGACCCTCTCAAAAGGAATTATATTTAAGGACAATGAAAAGTAAATACAAGGGGTCTAATGGGGAGACCTAATTAAGAGCATTAGAACCAGGGCATGGACCAAGTCAATGATGGAAACACACGTGCTGTCAGGACACACGACGCGATGGACAGTAGGCTAACCTACCATTAGCCATTAGCTAAGCCAGCCACTTTGCTGGGTGAAGAGGTGAAAAACGAACTTTTACAATGATAACAGGCAACACATATCGCTTGAATAGACACACCTAGTTGATGTCTAATGACCCAGGGCCATAGATATTAGCAAAGAACCACCAACACACAATAGTAGACGGATGGAAGGGGAGAGGACTGGAGCAGCACCACTTACCACGAATCCAGGGACAGGAGAATGGCTTCCAGGGACGTCCGCGCCGAGGTGTGCCCTAGTGGCCACCCCTGCAATAGCATGGAAAACCCGGAGGATTCTGACACTAAACCATTAATTAAAACAAGTAGAAGGGAGACCTAAGTCCCCACAGTGTAAGGACAGTCAGATACATATTATAACCCATGTATGAGGATGAAATAAGGGACTGGGATGTCAAGAGGAAGGAACTATGAATAAAAAGGTTGCACTGAGAATATATGAAATAACTGGGACAGGAAGTCCAAGGGACTTTCTTGTTCTGCTCTTCTGAGGCACGTGCACAGGGCCGTCACAGCAATCCTAGTGGCCACCCCCTAGTGACAGCAAAAACTAATTTCTGGTATTTAACAATCATAACTGTTCTTGGTTATCTCTTACAGTCCAGAGGCACTCATGTCTAGATCTCATGCATGCAGAAACGAATCTAGGAGAGGTTGGAATGAATGAAGGAGTCCAGGGTATGGGTCAAAGGCAAAGCCGTTTTTATGTAGTTAAATATATATATATATATATATATAAGGGGGAAAAAACACACACGTCACACAGGGAGCCAAGGCAACATGGGAAGACAACAGTATATGAGTGTGTCTAAACGCTCCAAACAGCCAGGGGTAATGAGTCAGGAAACGAAACTTCCTGAGGCTAATATGAAAGGCCTTTCTGGCGAGGTAATAAAGGAGGTATGACCTTGTTATAGTATAGAAATAACGATAATGGAGGCAACATAAATAATAAAACAACGCCTGCCACGTGGAGCGTGGTCAGGGTATATAACCATTGAAACGTAAGGTACACATTCTTCTCATCTCCGTATGTAAGGGTGATAAGCACCATTTGTCAAATAGTGGTCCGGGCATCCGCTCGTTGCCATATAAGGCACACACTCTAGACCGCACTAAGTAAGGCGGTTTACCGGGGTATATTCTCTTCCCGGAGTTTTTAAGGTAAGGAAAATACCTAAACCTAAATAGGTAAATAAAAATAATAATAATGGTGGCCTCTCCTGGGCGGAAAAGTATAAACAAACTCACATTATGTGAGAGATAAAGCATCATTATGATGTTGGGGCCCAATTAGGGAACAGGTCACCTTTAAAATGTAATGACGAAGATACTCATAATGAGTGATTATAAATCCCAGACTTCCCCGTCCCAGGCAATCACAACTCTAAGGTACCAATATGTGTTGGCAATTGGTAGCACGATGATCATGAAGGATCTGTAACCATCATAGACATAGTCTATAATAGGGTCCAGGAATTCCCAGCCTGACGCTCCAAAAGGGGGGAAGTGGGGTGGCCTGGGGTGTTCATCGGAGACCATTCTGTTCCAGGATCCACACAGGGCTATTCCGAGGGGAGAAGAGAAGGTGTTTTGTAATGATGAGTATTATATACATTCATCCAGGTGGGACCGGTTAAGGTAAATCCATGTAAGACTAAGACGGGGAACCTAGAGGTATAAGGTATCATCTTAACAGGGTTAAGGCCTAGTAACTAGAATAGACAGTCTGAGATAACATACTATCTATAAGACCGTGGGAAAATGGAAATCATTTAATGATTCATGGCGCCCTCTCCTGGACACAATAAGGCAGAGCTCAGTAGGAACATGCAAGGGTACTAACCTACTTCATGAAGGGGATTTATAAGAATGTGTCACGCACAGTACTAAAGGTTTACTTGAAGGAGGGGACGGTTGGCTCTCAACAATATGCCAGCCTTTCGCGGGTTAGGTTGTGACAAAGAGACACCCCATAAGGACCGGAGACGAACGATCCCAGCCAGGATCCTGCTCAGGTCCACCCAGAGACAAGGCTAGCACAGGGATCTATTGGGAATAGGGTAAGTGCACTGTGCTATGCATATGTTTACTGGACAACCATCAGATCCGGTCCTAAATGACAGAGGGGGAACATAATATGGAGTTCCATCTCCACAGCTATCTATAGTAAGGGACAGGGCGAGTGAAGTGGAAAAAATGGTAGGGCATGTGGGTGTGAAAAATCCTCAAAGGTCACATTCCGATTTTCCTTATCTGAGTTTACTCCTCAGCATGACCCACCAGATCTGCCACCCACCAGGAAAAACTCAAGCACGGGGTAATTCTACTAAGGTAGTCCATGAATAGGAAGGTTCAATGGGCAGTGTGGAAATATATTTATGATCCTAAAGGCCATATGGAAGGTGCGCCCCTCGGGCGCACGGCGACACTGGGATGAATTTGTCGATCTAAAGTATGGGGAATAAGGGCAAGGAGGAGCAGTGAGAAATCCCCTATGGACAGGAGGGAAACGAAGGACTATAACCCACCGTCATGGTTAGGTTTAGGATTTAAATAGCCCAAGTCTAAATATGAGGCAGTGTGAGAGAACTGGACATAAGGTTCCAGTTAACGAAATAAGGCCAAGCTCTAATAGCTCGGGAACCCACCCAGAAGTTTATAGCCCATGGATGTCCTAAGGTGTGACTGGCCGGGAGGGAGTCGAGGAAGTCGGAACATATCTCTAAGGAGGTAATGCATGTGTCGGCGGGGAGGCCTACGAGGCCGAAAAGGAAAACGATTTCTTAACTAAGGTGATAGGCAGAGGGCTATCAGTCGACCGGAATGGTTACAAGGTGAGTGAACGTCCACTTTTGTGCAATTGTGGGAAATTAACAACAACAGAGCCGGAAAAGATACAGTTCCTGTAAAATAGCCACATAGTACCACCATCCTAGTAGTAATGCAATAATAATATAATAATAAGGGGTAAAAACTGTAACATGTAGGCATACGGGCAAGGTCCCACTTTATGCATGGGGTCTAACCGGGAAAATCCCTATATGAATGTCAGCATATAAGGATGGACCTACAGGGGGGCTAGTTTCATTTTCTAGCGGTCGTTCAGGCCCCTTGGTTTAAGGGTACCCAGTATCCTAATCCAACTCCTCTCTTTTGCCTTTCTTTGAGCTATGGACCAATTTGGATTGCCTTCCAGGACCATAGTGGATAGATTCGTACCTCCGTGTTTGAGGAAATGTGTCACCAGTCTCGTGTCTGTTTTCTTGAAGGATGCAATATTGTATAAGTGTTGGTAAAGGCGGGTGCCGAGGTTTTGGCCAGTCTCACCTACATATCGCAGACCGCATTTTGTACAACGCAGGAGATAAACACAGTTAGCGGTTTCTAAGGAGCCATCACTGGGGGGCTGTTTACAAGAGGCCACATGTCCTCCTAAGGGTATACGTTTATAAGGGGAACGATGTCTCTGTGGCATTGTAGGGTTGAGAGGTTTCAGACGGCTCCGAACTAAGAGGTCCTTGAGGTTAGGGTTACGCCTAAACGCTGAAATAGCCTTATAGTCACGCAGGGGATGGAATTCGGGAATTCCACTGCTGAGATTGGTCTTCAGAATACGGTTGACCCTTACTGCCTTTGGTGTATAGGTAGTAATAATAGGCAACATCTTGGTGATCAGAGAGGGTGGTCGTGTATTAAGGAATTCCTTCTTGACCTGATGTAGGAACCAACGGGTATAACCGCGCATTCTCAGAACCCTAAACAGGGTGCCCGTGGCTTCTTCAAAATCTACCTTTTGATTACAGATGCGATGGAACCTAATTAATTGGGATTTAACCAGGCCCTTAAAGGTGTGATGCGGGTGGAAGCTCGAGCGATGGAGGAGGGCGTGCGTGTCTGTGGGTTTGAAGAACACTTTAGTGTCTAAACGCCCCGTCGATTCAAAGCCGCTGCCCTTAAAGGTAGTAGTATCAAGGAAGTCCATGCTAATGGGATCTAGGACAAATTTCAAGGAAATGGAGCTGTCACAACTGTTAAGGGCTTCAGAAAATTCACTGAATTGTTCCCTCGAGTGGGGCCATATGCCCCAGATATCATCGAGGTAACGAAAGTAATGAGACGGACCCGAGGGATATAATAAAAGGGCCTCTGCTTCCCATTCTGCCATGAAAATATCAGCCAAGGCAGGCGCAAACTTCTTGCCCATGGCTACGCCCTTAACCTGTAGGTAAGTCTGCCCATTGAAATCAAAATCATTGCACATAAGGGCCAGTTCAAGGAGCTGAAGGATAAAGGTATCTGGGCGGCCCTCCTCTGGATTAAGATCCAGGCATTTACGGACCGCTCGTAAGCCAGAACCTGCATCTATGTTGGTGTACAAGGAGTCGACATCCATTGAGAATATAAGGTCAGTAGGATTGACCTGGGCCAACCTAACTTTGGCTACGAAATCGTAGGTGTCTCTCACAAAGCTAGGGTGAAGGGTAGCTAGAGGATTAATAAAACTGTCAATATATTCCGAGATCCTATACGTTTCACTCCCACAGTCAGAGACAATTGGTCGTCCTGCCGGAATCTCGAAGGGAAAAGGCCATGAGGCCGGGTCCTTGTGGATTTTAGGAAGGAAATAAATATGACGCTGCTGTAATGGCACTTCGCCTCCTAAGTAAGCCCGCTGGCGGCGGGATATAAATTTAAGGGCCAAGAGATTGTCCAATATCTCAGTGATTTTGTCCTTGGTTTCAGGGAAAATAGGTGCAGTAAGTTTGGTATAATATTGGGGCATGTTAAGTTGTCTCTCCGCTTCTCTAATGTATTGGGACCTATCCAAAATCACCACTACAGCACCCTTGTCTGCAGGCTTGATGATGATTTGGTCATCCCTTTGTAGCTGGCGAAGGGCCCCTACTTCTGGTTGTGACATATTGCTGGGAGGCCGAGTTGTTATTTCACCTGAAAGTTTGCGGACCATCCTAGTGTCCTGCTTAATAATCCGATTAATTTCCCCAGGAACCTGGTTCGGATTGGGCTCCCAGGTGGATTTGTCTATAAAGGGTATCCTTGAGGAGGTACTACGTTCCTCGCCTGAGAAATAGGCGGCTAGTTTGAGGCATCTATGGTATGAACTAATTTCATCTAAGAGGCCCGGTTTAAGGTCATGTTTAACGATGTCAAGGCTAGGGACAAAGGAGAGTCCTTTGTCGAGTAGTTCCGTTTGCGCGCTTGTCAATGTGAGTTAGGGTTAGGGTTAGGGTTAGGGTTAGGGTTAGGGTTAGGGTTAGGGTTAGGGTTAGGGTTAGGGTTAGGGTTAGGGTTAGGGTTAGGGTTAGGGTTAGGGTTAGGGTTAGGGTTAGGGTTAGGGTTAGGGTTAGGGGTTAGGGTTAGGTAATAGGGGTTCGTAAGATAACCGGACACTGGCCGGTTAGGCCGGTTAGCCTCTGAAAGTCCGACAAACAAGTATGATGCATCAAAAATTGCGTAATTGCGCACTGAGTCGTAATCTGTTGGTCCCGTTGATATCGGACATCCCCCGCGGCAACAGCGCCCCCCTTTGTCGGCCCTATAAACCCCATGTTAACGAAAAAAATAGATCGCTCCGAAACTTTGTCTACCCCCCCTAAGTAGGCCACTGCGAAGCCATAACAGACCTTGGTTTTTCTCTAAAATGACCAGAAGGGGGCGCAACAGCGAAATAAAACCTTGTTTTCTGGTTACGGAGCCTAAGGGGGCGTGGCATGTGTTAATTGACCACGCCTACCCCCCCTAAGTGAAGTATTGCGCATCTTTTGGTATGACCCCCATGTCTGTACGACCTCGGGAAGTGGTACTTATGATGGAACCCGGAAGTGTTTTGACACTTAGTAGTTTTTGGGGGGTTAGTTTTTTTTTCTTGCGGGGAAACTAGTTAGGAGCACGTTTCGGGCGATTTGGAGTTGAATGGTGGTAATATGTGGCGACATATTTTTGGGTCCCTAAGCTTAGTTAGGGCTGGCACTTAGTGTTTTAAAAAAAGTGTAATCATGATTTTTTTTTTTAAAGTCAAGGGGTATGTATTCTGACTTACTTTTTGACGCTGATTCCAAATCTGGTGGTTTCGTCACTCCCCGACCCTTGGAAAGTGGTGTAAATGTTCGCCAAAGTCCCCAAAAATGTTTGTTAGACATGGGTTAAGGTTAGGTTTAGGTGTGCTGCCCCGTGGGAGGTTAGGTTTAGGTTGAGGGTTTGAGATAGGTTGTAGTTGTTAGTTAGACATGGGTTAAGGTTAGGTTTAGGTGTGCTGCCCCGTGGGAGGTTAGGTTTAGGTTGAGGGTTTGAGATAGGTTCTAGTTGTAGGTCTAATGATTAATGACAAGGGTTTTTTTTTTTTTTTTTTTTTTTTGGGTTTGGTTTTTTTTTCTTTTTTTTCCTTTTTTTTTTTTTTTTTTTTTTTCTTTTTTCCCTTTTTTTTCTTTTTTTTTCTTTTTTTTTGACAATTCCCCTTAACTAATTCGGTGATGCTGAGTCGATTGGTGTAAGTCCCGAGTGTCTACGACACTTAGAAGTGGGTGAAATGGCCCTTTAAACGTCCAAAATTGTGCAAAAAATGCGTAGAAAGAGAACTAAACAATTTCTTTCAACCGGACCAATTCCATTAAATCCAGCGTGAAAACGTGAGTCAGAGTAAGTAGTTTTGAAAAACAAAAAAAATTATTTGTGTTTGTGGGGTAAGAAAAACGTGTCTAAAAAAATATGTAAAATATTTACAAGTGTCGTAGAGACTTGAAACCAGTTCCATTGGATTCCCCATGCGTCAGACATGGATAAACACCCTTTGTTTTTTTAAAATAGGTTATTCCCTTCCGAGAATAGCGTTAAAGGGTCTCTTCGGCCTCCAAAGGTCACGGTTACTGTTACGGTGACCTTTGGACAGTTCCCAGTGTCATAGAAACTCAGGACCAAGTTCATTGGATTCGGCTGGATGAGACGAATAAGAATTTGTCCTGCTCAAAACAAACGGACAAATTTTGGATTTTTAATGGATTTTAACGCGTTGAAGGTCATCAACAATCCAATTCTTTAAAGATTCCTATAAATACACCCCCCCCTCCTATTTTAAGTAAGGGAAATCTAATGGTGCTGGTTTTAAATGTGTAGCTCACTTAGAAATGGGTGAAATAAATTACGGCCTGACCACGAAACACTGACCCTTAATACTTTATAGTGATTTTAGGAAAAAGTCCAGACTTCTAGACCCTGTGACATCGCGTAGGAAGGTCGCACAGAAACGTGACACCCCTCCACACGATCATCTTGAGGAGCTTAATACGGCCATATAAGTGTGGTCCCACGAAAATTGTCCTAGGAGAAGCTTCTTCCAAAAAGTTCTCTTTCAAGGTCCTGTTAGCAGTATACCCCCTATGTATGTCGCTCAAACTGGCAACCTCAGGAAAGAAGTGTCGTACAGGAATGAGACACATATCCACGTGTTCGTCTCTCGGAGCTCTACAACATATCCGAAGATGGGCCTCTGACGTCACTTCCCCTTGGTTTTATAGCCCCTAGAAGGCTAAAAATCAACTTTGTGTAGGAATGTCGTACAGAAATGAGACACATGTCAAAATGTTCGTCCTGACAAGCTACATAACATACTAAAAGATGGGCCCCTAACGACCAAGGGTGTTTGACTTAGAGGCCTTATAGAGGTTAGAGGAAGAAGAAAAAATGTTTTTTCTACAGGACCAATTTCAATAAATCCAGCATGACAAAGTGAGTCAGGGTAGGTAGTCTTTGAAAACAAAAAAAATTATTTGTGTTTGTGGGGTAAGAAAAACGTGTCTAAAAAAATATGTAAAATATTTACAAGTGTCGTAGAGACTTGAAACCAGTTCCATTGGATTCCCCATGCGTCAGACATGGATAAACACCCTTTGTTTTTTTAAAATAGGTTATTCCCTTCCGAGAATAGCGTTAAAGGGTCTCTTCGGCCTCCAAAGGTCACGGTTACTGTTACGGTGACCTTTGGACAGTTCCCAGTGTCATAGAAACTCAGGACCAAGTTCATTGGATTCGGCTGGATGAGACGAATAAGAATTTGTCCTGCTCAAAACAAACGGACAAATTTTGGATTTTTAATGGATTTTAACGCGTTGAAGGTCATCAACAATCCAATTCTTTAAAGATTCCTATAAATACACCCCCCCCTCCTATTTTAAGTAAGGGAAATCTAATGGTGCTGGTTTTAAATGTGTAGCTCACTTAGAAATGGGTGAAATTACTGTTTGAATGTTTCAAAAATTCATAATGTCATGAATTTACGTAATCTTTTCCCAAGACTTGTTCTACCCCCACTAAATCAATAGCGCTGAATCCGAATATGTAGGTTATATTGCGAGTCAACAACAGGAAGTACCTTAATTGGCTGCTAATTGGCTAAAACGGTATCTTCTGGTAGGAATGTCGCAGAGGGCTGAAACTTATATTAAAATGTTCGTCTCTGAAAGTTCTATAACACCCCCAAAGATGGGCTCCTAATACAATTTCCCCATGGAAATAAGCCCCTAAGAAGCTAGGAAATAACAGATCTACAAGTCCACAGAGAATTACACTAGGAACGCCAGGATTTTGGCTACCCCACCTAAATCATATGCGCTGAGTTTGAATATGCAAGAAGTTTTTAAATCGGACAACGGGAAGTGCCTTAACATCTACTTCCGGTGGTGTGTTTTGTGTTTTTTTGTGTGTTATGGATGTTATTTTGCTCCAAAGTATTTTTTCCCATAAAGAACTCATAAATTACGGCCTGACCACGAAACACTGACCCTTAATACTTTATAGTGATTTTAGGAAAAAGTCCAGACTTCTAGACCCTGTGACATCGCGTAGGAAGGTCGCACAGAAACGTGACACCCCTCCACACGATCATCTTGAGGAGCTTAATACGGCCATATAAGTGTGGTCCCACGAAAATTGTCCTAGGAGAAGCTTCTTCCAAAAAGTTCTCTTTCAAGGTCCTGTTAGCAGTATACCCCCTATGTATGTCGCTCAAACTGGCAACCTCAGGAAAGAAGTGTCGTACAGGAATGAGACACATATCCACGTGTTCGTCTCTCGGAGCTCTACAACATATCCGAAGATGGGCCTCTGACGTCACTTCCCCTTGGTTTTATAGCCCCTAGAAGGCTAAAAATCAACTTTGTGTAGGAATGTCGTACAGAAATGAGACACATGTCAAAATGTTCGTCCTGACAAGCTACATAACATACTAAAAGATGGGCCCCTAACGACCAAGGGTGTTTGACTTAGAGGCCTTATAGAGGTTAGAGGAAGAAGAAAAAATGTTTTTTCTACAGGACCAATTTCAATAAATCCAGCATGACAAAGTGAGTCAGGGTAGGTAGTCTTTGAAAAAAAAAAAAATTATTTGTGTTTGTGGGGTAAGAAAAACGTGTCTAAAAAAATATGTAAAATATTTACAAGTGTCGTAGAGACTTGAAACCAGTTCCATTGGATTCCCCATGCGTCAGACATGGATAAACACCCTTTGTTTTTTTAAAATAGGTTATTCCCTTCCGAGAATAGCGTTAAAGGGTCTCTTCGGCCTCCAAAGGTCACGGTTACTGTTACGGTGACCTTTGGACAGTTCCCAGTGTCATAGAAACTCAGGACCAAGTTCATTGGATTTGGCTGGATGAGACAAATAAGAATTTGTCCTGCTCAAAACAAACGGACCAATTTTGGAATTTTAATGGATTTTAACGCGTTGCAGGGCAGCAACAATCCAATTTTTTAAAGATTCCTATAAATACACTCTCCCCCCCTATTTCAAGTAAGGGAAAACTAATGGTGCTGGTTTTAAATGTGTAGCTCACTTAGAAATGGGTGAAATTACTGTTTGAATGTTTCAAAAATTCATAATGTCATGAATGTACGTCATTCTTCTCCAATACTTGTTCTACCCCCACTAAATCAATGGCGCTGAATCCGAATATGTAGGTTATTTTGCGAGTCAACAACAGGAAGTACCTTAATTGGCTGCTAATTGGCTAAAACTGTATCTTCTTGTAGGAATATCGCAGAGGGCTGAAACTTATATTAAAATGTTCGTCTCGGAAAGTTATATAAGACTCCCAAAGATGGGCCCCTAATACAATTTCCCCATGGAAATAAAGCCCTAAGAAGCTAGGGAATAACAGATCTACAAGTCCACAGAGAATTACACTAGGAACGCCAGGATTTTGGCTACCCCCCCTAAGTCATATGCGCTGAGTTTGAATATGCAAGGGTTTCCTAAATCGGACAACGGGAAGTGCCTTAACATCTACTTCCGGTGGTGTTTTTTGGGTTTTTTTGTGTGTTATTGATGTTATTTTGCTCCAAAGTATTTTTTCCCATAAAGAACTCATAAATTATGGCCTGACCACGAAACACTGACCCTTAATACTTTATAGTGATTTTAGGAAAAATTCCAGACTTCTAGACCCTGTGACATCGCGTAGGAAGGTCGCACAGAAACGTGACACCCCTCCACACGATCATCTTGAGGAGCTTAATACGGCCATATAAGTGTGGTCCCACGAAAATTGTCCTAGGAGAAGCTTCTTCCAAAAAGTTCTCTTTCAAGGTCCTGTTAGCAGTATACCCCCTATGTATGTCGCTCAAACTGGCAACCTCAGGAAAGAAGTGTCGTACAGGAATGAGACACATATCCACGTGTTCGTCTCTCGGAGCTCTACAACATATCCGAAGGGTTAGGGTTAGGGTTAGGGTTAGGGTTAGGGTTAGGGTTAGGGTTAGGGTTAGGGTTAGGGTTAGGGTTAGGGTTAGGGTTAGGGTTAGGGTTAGGGTTAGGGTTAGGGTTAGGGTTAGGGTTAGGGTTAGGGTTAGGGTTAGGGTTAGGGTTAGGGGTTAGGGTTAGGGTTAGGGTTAGGGTTAGGGTTAGGGTTAGGGTTAGGGTTAGGGTTAGGGTTAGGGTTAGGGTTAGGGTTAGGGTTAGGGTTAGGGTTAGGGTTAGGGTTAGGGTTAGGGTTAGGGTTAGGGTTAGGGTTAGGGTTAGGGTTAGGGTTAGGTAATAGGGGTTCGTAAGATAACCGGACACTGGCCGGTTAGGCCGGTTAGCCTCTGAAAGTCCGACAAACAAGTATGATGCATCAAAAATTGCGTAATTGCGCACTGAGTCGTAATCTGTTGGTCCCGTTGATATCGGACATCCCCCGCGGCAACAGCGCCCCCCTTTGTCGGCCCTATAAACCCCATGTTAACGAAAAAAATAGATCGCTCCGAAACTTTGTCTACCCCCCCTAAGTAGGCCACTGCGAAGCCATAACAGACCTTGGTTTTTCTCTAAAATGACCAGAAGGGGGCGCAACAGCGAAATAAAACCTTGTTTTCTGGTTACGGAGCCTAAGGGGGCGTGGCATGTGTTAATTGACCACGCCTACCCCCCCTAAGTGAAGTATTGCGCATCTTTTGGTATGACCCCCATGTCTGTACGACCTCGGGAAGTGGTACTTATGATGGAACCCGGAAGTGTTTTGACACTTAGTAGTTTTTGGGGGGTTAGTTTTTTTTTCTTGCGGGGAAACTAGTTAGGAGCACGTTTCGGGCGATTTGGAGTTGAATGGTGGTAATATGTGGCGACATATTTTTGGGTCCCTAAGCTTAGTTAGGGCTGGCACTTAGTGTTTTAAAAAAAGTGTAATCATGATTTTTTTTTTTAAAGTCAAGGGGTATGTATTCTGACTTACTTTTTGACGCTGATTCCAAATCTGGTGGTTTCGTCACTCCCCGACCCTTGGAAAGTGGTGTAAATGTTCGCCAAAGTCCCCAAAAATGTTTGTTAGACATGGGTTAAGGTTAGGTTTAGGTGTGCTGCCCCGTGGGAGGTTAGGTTTAGGTTGAGGGTTTGAGATAGGTTGTAGTTGTTAGTTAGACATGGGTTAAGGTTAGGTTTAGGTGTGCTGCCCCGTGGGAGGTTAGGTTTAGGTTGAGGGTTTGAGATAGGTTCTAGTTGTAGGTCTAATGATTAATGACAAGGGTTTTTTTTTTTTTTTTTTTTTTTTGGGTTTGGTTTTTTTTTCTTTTTTTTCCTTTTTTTTTTTTTTTTTTTTTTTCTTTTTTCCCTTTTTTTTCTTTTTTTTTCTTTTTTTTTGACAATTCCCCTTAACTAATTCGGTGATGCTGAGTCGATTGGTGTAAGTCCCGAGTGTCTACGACACTTAGAAGTGGGTGAAATGGCCCTTTAAACGTCCAAAATTGTGCAAAAAATGCGTAGAAAGAGAACTAAACAATTTCTTTCAACCGGACCAATTCCATTAAATCCAGCGTGAAAACGTGAGTCAGAGTAAGTAGTTTTGAAAAACAAAAAAAATTATTTGTGTTTGTGGGGTAAGAAAAACGTGTCTAAAAAAATATGTAAAATATTTACAAGTGTCGTAGAGACTTGAAACCAGTTCCATTGGATTCCCCATGCGTCAGACATGGATAAACACCCTTTGTTTTTTTAAAATAGGTTATTCCCTTCCGAGAATAGCGTTAAAGGGTCTCTTCGGCCTCCAAAGGTCACGGTTACTGTTACGGTGACCTTTGGACAGTTCCCAGTGTCATAGAAACTCAGGACCAAGTTCATTGGATTCGGCTGGATGAGACGAATAAGAATTTGTCCTGCTCAAAACAAACGGACAAATTTTGGATTTTTAATGGATTTTAACGCGTTGAAGGTCATCAACAATCCAATTCTTTAAAGATTCCTATAAATACACCCCCCCCTCCTATTTTAAGTAAGGGAAATCTAATGGTGCTGGTTTTAAATGTGTAGCTCACTTAGAAATGGGTGAAATAAATTACGGCCTGACCACGAAACACTGACCCTTAATACTTTATAGTGATTTTAGGAAAAAGTCCAGACTTCTAGACCCTGTGACATCGCGTAGGAAGGTCGCACAGAAACGTGACACCCCTCCACACGATCATCTTGAGGAGCTTAATACGGCCATATAAGTGTGGTCCCACGAAAATTGTCCTAGGAGAAGCTTCTTCCAAAAAGTTCTCTTTCAAGGTCCTGTTAGCAGTATACCCCCTATGTATGTCGCTCAAACTGGCAACCTCAGGAAAGAAGTGTCGTACAGGAATGAGACACATATCCACGTGTTCGTCTCTCGGAGCTCTACAACATATCCGAAGATGGGCCTCTGACGTCACTTCCCCTTGGTTTTATAGCCCCTAGAAGGCTAAAAATCAACTTTGTGTAGGAATGTCGTACAGAAATGAGACACATGTCAAAATGTTCGTCCTGACAAGCTACATAACATACTAAAAGATGGGCCCCTAACGACCAAGGGTGTTTGACTTAGAGGCCTTATAGAGGTTAGAGGAAGAAGAAAAAATGTTTTTTCTACAGGACCAATTTCAATAAATCCAGCATGACAAAGTGAGTCAGGGTAGGTAGTCTTTGAAAACAAAAAAAATTATTTGTGTTTGTGGGGTAAGAAAAACGTGTCTAAAAAAATATGTAAAATATTTACAAGTGTCGTAGAGACTTGAAACCAGTTCCATTGGATTCCCCATGCGTCAGACATGGATAAACACCCTTTGTTTTTTTAAAATAGGTTATTCCCTTCCGAGAATAGCGTTAAAGGGTCTCTTCGGCCTCCAAAGGTCACGGTTACTGTTACGGTGACCTTTGGACAGTTCCCAGTGTCATAGAAACTCAGGACCAAGTTCATTGGATTCGGCTGGATGAGACGAATAAGAATTTGTCCTGCTCAAAACAAACGGACAAATTTTGGATTTTTAATGGATTTTAACGCGTTGAAGGTCATCAACAATCCAATTCTTTAAAGATTCCTATAAATACACCCCCCCCTCCTATTTTAAGTAAGGGAAATCTAATGGTGCTGGTTTTAAATGTGTAGCTCACTTAGAAATGGGTGAAATTACTGTTTGAATGTTTCAAAAATTCATAATGTCATGAATTTACGTAATCTTTTCCCAAGACTTGTTCTACCCCCACTAAATCAATAGCGCTGAATCCGAATATGTAGGTTATATTGCGAGTCAACAACAGGAAGTACCTTAATTGGCTGCTAATTGGCTAAAACGGTATCTTCTGGTAGGAATGTCGCAGAGGGCTGAAACTTATATTAAAATGTTCGTCTCTGAAAGTTCTATAACACCCCCAAAGATGGGCTCCTAATACAATTTCCCCATGGAAATAAGCCCCTAAGAAGCTAGGAAATAACAGATCTACAAGTCCACAGAGAATTACACTAGGAACGCCAGGATTTTGGCTACCCCACCTAAATCATATGCGCTGAGTTTGAATATGCAAGAAGTTTTTAAATCGGACAACGGGAAGTGCCTTAACATCTACTTCCGGTGGTGTGTTTTGTGTTTTTTTGTGTGTTATGGATGTTATTTTGCTCCAAAGTATTTTTTCCCATAAAGAACTCATAAATTACGGCCTGACCACGAAACACTGACCCTTAATACTTTATAGTGATTTTAGGAAAAAGTCCAGACTTCTAGACCCTGTGACATCGCGTAGGAAGGTCGCACAGAAACGTGACACCCCTCCACACGATCATCTTGAGGAGCTTAATACGGCCATATAAGTGTGGTCCCACGAAAATTGTCCTAGGAGAAGCTTCTTCCAAAAAGTTCTCTTTCAAGGTCCTGTTAGCAGTATACCCCCTATGTATGTCGCTCAAACTGGCAACCTCAGGAAAGAAGTGTCGTACAGGAATGAGACACATATCCACGTGTTCGTCTCTCGGAGCTCTACAACATATCCGAAGATGGGCCTCTGACGTCACTTCCCCTTGGTTTTATAGCCCCTAGAAGGCTAAAAATCAACTTTGTGTAGGAATGTCGTACAGAAATGAGACACATGTCAAAATGTTCGTCCTGACAAGCTACATAACATACTAAAAGATGGGCCCCTAACGACCAAGGGTGTTTGACTTAGAGGCCTTATAGAGGTTAGAGGAAGAAGAAAAAATGTTTTTTCTACAGGACCAATTTCAATAAATCCAGCATGACAAAGTGAGTCAGGGTAGGTAGTCTTTGAAAAAAAAAAAAATTATTTGTGTTTGTGGGGTAAGAAAAACGTGTCTAAAAAAATATGTAAAATATTTACAAGTGTCGTAGAGACTTGAAACCAGTTCCATTGGATTCCCCATGCGTCAGACATGGATAAACACCCTTTGTTTTTTTAAAATAGGTTATTCCCTTCCGAGAATAGCGTTAAAGGGTCTCTTCGGCCTCCAAAGGTCACGGTTACTGTTACGGTGACCTTTGGACAGTTCCCAGTGTCATAGAAACTCAGGACCAAGTTCATTGGATTTGGCTGGATGAGACAAATAAGAATTTGTCCTGCTCAAAACAAACGGACCAATTTTGGAATTTTAATGGATTTTAACGCGTTGCAGGGCAGCAACAATCCAATTTTTTAAAGATTCCTATAAATACACTCTCCCCCCCTATTTCAAGTAAGGGAAAACTAATGGTGCTGGTTTTAAATGTGTAGCTCACTTAGAAATGGGTGAAATTACTGTTTGAATGTTTCAAAAATTCATAATGTCATGAATGTACGTCATTCTTCTCCAATACTTGTTCTACCCCCACTAAATCAATGGCGCTGAATCCGAATATGTAGGTTATTTTGCGAGTCAACAACAGGAAGTACCTTAATTGGCTGCTAATTGGCTAAAACTGTATCTTCTTGTAGGAATATCGCAGAGGGCTGAAACTTATATTAAAATGTTCGTCTCGGAAAGTTATATAAGACTCCCAAAGATGGGCCCCTAATACAATTTCCCCATGGAAATAAAGCCCTAAGAAGCTAGGGAATAACAGATCTACAAGTCCACAGAGAATTACACTAGGAACGCCAGGATTTTGGCTACCCCCCCTAAGTCATATGCGCTGAGTTTGAATATGCAAGGGTTTCCTAAATCGGACAACGGGAAGTGCCTTAACATCTACTTCCGGTGGTGTTTTTTGGGTTTTTTTGTGTGTTATTGATGTTATTTTGCTCCAAAGTATTTTTTCCCATAAAGAACTCATAAATTATGGCCTGACCACGAAACACTGACCCTTAATACTTTATAGTGATTTTAGGAAAAATTCCAGACTTCTAGACCCTGTGACATCGCGTAGGAAGGTCGCACAGAAACGTGACACCCCTCCACACGATCATCTTGAGGAGCTTAATACGGCCATATAAGTGTGGTCCCACGAAAATTGTCCTAGGAGAAGCTTCTTCCAAAAAGTTCTCTTTCAAGGTCCTGTTAGCAGTATACCCCCTATGTATGTCGCTCAAACTGGCAACCTCAGGAAAGAAGTGTCGTACAGGAATGAGACACATATCCACGTGTTCGTCTCTCGGAGCTCTACAACATATCCGAAGGGTTAGGGTTAGGGTTAGGGTTAGGGTTAGGGTTAGGGTTAGGGTTAGGGTTAGGGTTAGGGTTAGGGTTAGGGTTAGGGTTAGGGTTAGGGTTAGGGTTAGGGTTAGGGTTAGGGTTAGGGTTAGGGTTAGGGTTAGGGTTAGGGTTAGGGTTAGGGTTAGGGTTAGGGTTAGGGGTTAGGGTTAGGGTTAGGGTTAGGGTTAGGGTTAGGGTTAGGGTTAGGGTTAGGGTTAGGGTTAGGGTTAGGGTTAGGGTTAGGGTTAGGGTTAGGGTTAGGGTTAGGGTTAGGGTTAGGGTTAGGGTTAGGGTTAGGGTTAGGGTTAGGTAATAGGGGTTCGTAAGATAACCGGACACTGGCCGGTTAGGCCGGTTAGCCTCTGAAAGTCCGACAAACAAGTATGATGCATCAAAAATTGCGTAATTGCGCACTGAGTCGTAATCTGTTGGTCCCGTTGATATCGGACATCCCCCGCGGCAACAGCGCCCCCCTTTGTCGGCCCTATAAACCCCATGTTAACGAGGGTTAGGGTTAGGGTTAGGGTTAGGGTTAGGGTTAGGGTTAGGGTTAGGGTTAGGGTTAGGGTTAGGGTTAGGGTTAGGGTTAGGGTTAGGGTTAGGGTTAGGGTTAGGGTTAGGGTTAGGGTTAGGGTTAGGGTTAGGGTTAGGGTTAGGGTTAGGGTTAGGGTTAGGGTTAGGGTTAGGGTTAGGGTTAGGGTTAGGGTTAGGGTTAGGGTTAGGGTTAGGGTTAGGGTTAGGGTTAGGGTTAGGGTTAGGGTTAGGGTTAGGGTTAGGGTTAGGGTTAGGGTTAGGGTTAGGGTTAGGGTTAGGGTTAGGGTTAGGGTTAGGGTTAGGGTTAGGGTTAGGGTTAGGGTTAGGGTTAGGGTTAGGGTTAGGGTTAGGGTTAGGGTTAGGGTTAGGGTTAGGGTTAGGGTTAGGGTTAGGGTTAGGGTTAGGGTTAGGGTTAGGGTTAGGGTTAGGGTTAGGGTTAGGGTTAGGGTTAGGGTTAGGGTTAGGGTTAGGGTTAGGGTTAGGGTTAGGGTTAGGGTTAGGGTTAGGGTTAGGGTTAGGGTTAGGGTTAGGGTTAGGGTTAGGGTTAGGGTTAGGGTTAGGGTTAGGGTTAGGGTTAGGGTTAGGGTTAGGGTTAGGGTTAGGGTTAGGGTTAGGGTTAGGGTTAGGGTTAGGGTTAGGGTTAGGGTTAGGGTTAGGGTTAGGGTTAGGGTTAGGGTTAGGGTTAGGGTTAGGGTTAGGGTTAGGGTTAGGGTTAGGGTTAGGGTTAGGGTTAGGGTTAGGGTTAGGGTTAGGGTTAGGGTTAGGGTTAGGGTTAGGGTTAGGGTTAGGGTTAGGGTTAGGGTTAGGGTTAGGGTTAGGGTTAGGGTTAGGGTTAGGGTTAGGGTTAGGGTTAGGGTTAGGGTTAGGGTTAGGGTTAGGGTTAGGGTTAGGGTTAGGGTTAGGGTTAGGGTTAGGGTTAGGGTTAGGGTTAGGGTTAGGGTTAGGGTTAGGGTTAGGGTTAGGGTTAGGGTTAGGGTTAGGGTTAGGGTTAGGGTTAGGGTTAGGGTTAGGGTTAGGGTTAGGGTTAGGGTTAGGGTTAGGGTTAGGGTTAGGGTTAGGGTTAGGGTTAGGGTTAGGGTTAGGGTTAGGGTTAGGGTTAGGGTTAGGGTTAGGGTTAGGGTTAGGGTTAGGGTTAGGGTTAGGGTTAGGGTTAGGGTTAGGGTTAGGGTTAGGGTTAGGGTTAGGGTTAGGGTTAGGGTTAGGGTTAGGGTTAGGGTTAGGGTTAGGTTAGGGTTAGGGTTAGGGTTAGGGTTAGGGTTAGGGTTAGGGTTAGGGGTTAGGGTTAGGGTTAGGGTTAGGGTTAGGGTTAGGGTTAGGGTTAGGGTTAGGGTTAGGGTTAGGGTTAGGGTTAGGGTTAGGGTTAGGGTTAGGGTTAGGGTTAGGGTTAGGGTTAGGGTTAGGGTTAGGGTTAGGGTTAGGGTTAGGGTTAGGGTTAGGGTTAGGGTTAGGGTTAGGGTTAGGGTTAGGGTTAGGGTTAGGGTTAGGGTTAGGGTTAGGGTTAGGGTTAGGGTTAGGGTTAGGGTTAGGGTTAGGGTTAGGGTTAGGGTTAGGGTTAGGGTTAGGGTTAGGGTTAGGGTTAGGTAATAGGGGTTCGTAAGATAACCGGACACTGGCCGGTTAGGCCGGTTAGCCTCTGAAAGTCCGACAAACAAGTATGATGCATCAAAAATTGCGTAATTGCGCACTGAGTCGTAATCTGTTGGTCCCGTTGATATCGGACATCCCCCGCGGCAACAGCGCCCCCCTTTGTCGGCCCTATAAACCCCATGTTAACGAGGGTTAGGGTTAGGGTTAGGGTTAGGGTTAGGGTTAGGGTTAGGGTTAGGGTTAGGGTTAGGGTTAGGGTTAGGGTTAGGGTTAGGGTTAGGGTTAGGGTTAGGGTTAGGGTTAGGGTTAGGGTTAGGGTTAGGGTTAGGGTTAGGGTTAGGGTTAGGGTTAGGGTTAGGGTTAGGGTTAGGGTTAGGGTTAGGGTTAGGGTTAGGGTTAGGGTTAGGGTTAGGGTTAGGGTTAGGGTTAGGGTTAGGGTTAGGGTTAGGGTTAGGGTTAGGGTTAGGGTTAGGGTTAGGGTTAGGGTTAGGGTTAGGGTTAGGGTTAGGGTTAGGGTTAGGGTTAGGGTTAGGGTTAGGGTTAGGGTTAGGGTTAGGGTTAGGGTTAGGGTTAGGGTTAGGGTTAGGGTTAGGGTTAGGGTTAGGGTTAGGGTTAGGGTTAGGGTTAGGGTTAGGGTTAGGGTTAGGGTTAGGGTTAGGGTTAGGGTTAGGGTTAGGGTTAGGGTTAGGGTTAGGGTTAGGGTTAGGGTTAGGGTTAGGGTTAGGGTTAGGGTTAGGGTTAGGGTTAGGGTTAGGGTTAGGGTTAGGGTTAGGGTTAGGGTTAGGGTTAGGGTTAGGGTTAGGGTTAGGGTTAGGGTTAGGGTTAGGGTTAGGGTTAGGGTTAGGGTTAGGGTTAGGGTTAGGGTTAGGGTTAGGGTTAGGGTTAGGGTTAGGGTTAGGGTTAGGGTTAGGGTTAGGGTTAGGGTTAGGGTTAGGGTTAGGGTTAGGGTTAGGGTTAGGGTTAGGGTTAGGGTTAGGGTTAGGGTTAGGGTTAGGGTTAGGGTTAGGGTTAGGGTTAGGGTTAGGGTTAGGGTTAGGGTTAGGGTTAGGGTTAGGGTTAGGGTTAGGGTTAGGGTTAGGGTTAGGGTTAGGGTTAGGGTTAGGGTTAGGGTTAGGGTTAGGGTTAGGGTTAGGGTTAGGGTTAGGGTTAGGGTTAGGGTTAGGGTTAGGGTTAGGGTTAGGGTTAGGGTTAGGGTTAGGGTTAGGGTTAGGGTTAGGGTTAGGGTTAGGGTTAGGGTTAGGGTTAGGGTTAGGGTTAGGGTTAGGGTTAGGGTTAGGGTTAGGGTTAGGGTTAGGGTTAGGGTTAGGGTTAGGGTTAGGGTTAGGGTTAGGGTTAGGGTTAGGGTTAGGGTTAGGGTTAGGGTTAGGGTTAGGGTTAGGGTTAGGGTTAGGGTTAGGGTTAGGGTTAGGGTTAGGGTTAGGGTTAGGGTTAGGGTTAGGGTTAGGGTTAGGGTTAGGGTTAGGGTTAGGGTTAGGGTTAGGGTTAGGGTTAGGGTTAGGGTTAGGGTTAGGGTTAGGGTTAGGGTTAGGGTTAGGGTTAGGGTTAGGGTTAGGGTTAGGGTTAGGGTTAGGGTTAGGGTTAGGGTTAGGGTTAGGGTTAGGGTTAGGGTTAGGGTTAGGGTTAGGGTTAGGGTTAGGGTTAGGGTTAGGGTTAGGGTTAGGGTTAGGGTTAGGGTTAGGGTTAGGGTTAGGGTTAGGGTTAGGGTTAGGGTTAGGGTTAGGGTTAGGGTTAGGGTTAGGG